>NW_025320914.1:0-67500 GCF_019176455.1 Solea senegalensis | reverse complement strand
TCACTGCTCGTCTGTGTGTATTCTTTTCTTTTCTTTTTCTTTTTTTGATCCCGCTATGTCTGATGCCTTCAGTCCATTGACCCATGCTGTCTGTGTGGGGAGTGTGAGTGACAATGGCCCTGAGCTAAATCAGCCTTTTGTCTGTCTTCATAAGACGAGTCTGCAGAAATGAAGCTCAGCCCATTTCAAAGTGAGAGTGAGACAGGCTGGAAGCAGGTGCCAGTGGGGGCATGAGGTGGCAGTTTCTCATGCATTGCTGATTTCTGACAGACCATAAATCAAATTGCAAAGTCTGCAAAAAAAAAAGAAAAAAGTAAAGGGACTGTTTGAAGGGGAATTATACAAAAAAGAAAGAAACATTCTTCAGCACTCTCCTTTACTTTCTTTTTCAAAACAACAGACCAGCCTTTCTCAAGAAAGAGAGAAAAAGAGTTAAGGGAGGTGAAGAGAAAAGTGTATATGAGTGAAGCTGTGATCTTGCACATGCAGGTCCACCACAATCATCACATGGTGTGGATTTCCGCTCTGACACTTTTTCGGTTTATGCTGCACAGTTGAGCAGGGCCACACCTCGCAGTCACTAAAGAGCCACTGCTGCTGCTGCTGTTGCAGCAGGACATAATGGTGCTTTGAGGACTACTCTACCATGCAGTCCACCATGAATTTCAATGGACTTCAACGTCAGGGCAGCCAAGAGAATTACATTCTGGATAATGTTCAGAGGAAGAAAAGTTCTCTGTGGTCCCGGCGTTCACTGAGGGGGAGCAAAGATCGACACTTTCAGAACACAAACTCTCTGCCCAGAGTTTGCAAGGTGAGATATTGAAAATATGCACTTTACATAGACTGTGAACACTGACACAAGCGTGGAGCAATATTTTTCTTCTTCGTTATTACTTTGAAATGAGAATCACTGCAATGATTTGGCACAAACTGTGTAGAAATGAATACAGCAGCTCCCGGGCAAATACCCGAAAGCTTTTTAACTATGTTAATCTTTCAGGTTATGTAACACTATAGGATCAACGAGTTTCCTTAACATTTCAGAACAAGTCCATTGTTTTAAAGAAGAACTTTGCATTTCTCCTTTTGCAGCCCAAACAAACCCCCTGCACCTCACTGATTGATTACTCTGACCCGCAAAGGTAAAACCTGATGTGAAACTTCTTTTACAGTTTCCTCCGAGCTCTTACCACATGCAAAACTTTATTACAGCTTTAAATGAATCACTCGTATTTGTCAGAATAAAAAAACACATCATATTCATTTGTTCTTTTTTTTTTGCACAGGATCACAGTTGAACTGGAGAAACAAGACAATGAAACATTTGGTTTTGAAATTCAGGTATTAAATATTTAAGTGAAGGAACATTTTTTTAAAGTTCACATTGATGCCTTTTTTTTTTTGGTAAATAATTTCTTTGGGCATTTTCAAGACAAATGTGTCTTTGTTGCAGACGTACGGACTGCAGATGAAGAACACCGCTGCAGTGGAAATGTGCACGTTTGTGAGCAAAGTGCACAGGGACAGCACTGCAGAGAATGCTGGCCTGACCACAGGTGAAGCAGCCACATCCTCCCCACACCCTATTGACAATATACACACGAAACCCATCACATTTTCTGGTTTAGATAGTGTGACAGATGTACAGCTGGTCAGATATATGCTGTAAACTCCCACACACACATGCACATACACGCTGACGCTTAAGCACAATAGATAGCAATCGAGTTCTCATAACTGATGACTTCCCTTTTTTGCCTTCATTTACTGTAGGAGATGTTATTATTACAATAAACGGGGTCAGCATCGAAGGGTCATCACACCACGACATACTTGGTCTGATAAAGGAATCAACCAACAGCCTAAAGTGAGTGGCAGTGATTCTAAAGCCAACATTTACAGCTAATCGTGGTGTTTCTGGTGGAAGGATGATACATTATTTTTTTGTTTTTGTTCCAGGATGGAGACTGTGTGTGGGAATATAGTGAAGCGGATAGAACTGGAGAAGAAGATGAAACTGCTGAAGGTACACCCGTCTCTGCAACACTGACTCTCTCAGTTGCTCTGTGATAGTCTGAGTATTTGTAGATTCTGAATGCGTCTCTTCCTTTCTCCTTCTTATTTTGCCCATACAGCACTCACTACATGAGAAACTGGTTGAGCTGCAAGAGCTGACATCACAGGAAAAGCGCCTGATGCCTGGTGAGTGTTGGCTCAGCTGTCAGACCACAGCACTTCCTTTCACGTCACCGATTACCCGTCTCTAAAGCCACACCATTAACGATGTGAATTGAAGTGTAAACTCCAGATAATGTAGATGAAAGGAGTTCCCCAGAGAAAAGAAGCTGCTGACGAACTTCCTGTCTCAAACTTCTTGACAACTGGAGCTTTTGCTAACTGGGGACTTAATTATGTTTTCAGGTAACTCGAGCAACAGCAGCTTCCGCCTCTCCATGGACTCCTCGTTGAGTTCCCCCACAGGCCGCTGCAGCCGGCGTTTCTCCAGTGACAGCAGCTACAGGAGCGCGGTGACAGATGACAGTGACCAGGCCAGCGTGTTTGGGGACATGTGCTCTCCCAGCCCCTGCAGTGCAGCCAGCACCACAGACGACAGCTGCTTCTTCTCCAGAGATTTCCCTTCACAGGACAGCGGAGGCAGGTTTTCACTGAGCTCGAGCCTCCCTCACCAGTCCCTCAGCCGCTCCAGCAGCTCCAGCTTCGCCGGCAGCAGCAACTCCCTCTCTCCCTCATGGGAGGAAACAAGGATCTCCTCCTTGTTTGGTACTCTGCCCAGAAAAAGCAGGAGAAGCAATGTACGCAAACACATCCTCAAGTTAATTCCTGGACTCCATCGCTCAGTTGAGGAGGAGGAGACGGAGGCAAACACTCAGTGACCCGTTGATCTCGTGCTTCTTGACTCTACTTGATACTGAAGTGATTGATAATGAAGTGTTTGCACACACTCAAAAGGCTGGGTTTAGTGTTTGCTTTAACAGAGACACGGAAAAGACCGATATTGTGAAGATGGTCTCAGACTGTACAGGAAGGAGTCACTGTTTGGCACAAAAGCATTATGAAAATGTCAAATAGTTTGTCTTTAAATGTGTAAATTAATGTATTCCTCACATTGTCATGGCTGAAATGTAATTTTGTACTGTATTTGACTGAATAAATGTCTTTACTCACCCTCATACCACTGTAACTGTCTGAAATGCAGTAACTGCATTCATGAGAATGGCTTATTCACCACATAGATGTCTGCTCAAGCAAAACAGGATGTGGGTATGTCAGTACTACTCACCTGTTTTCATTTCAAAAATAATTTATACACCAGTCACTTTCGGTATTCAGAAGCCCTGAAACTGTTTCTTGTACAGTCAGTGTATGTTCACACATTTGCAATAGATTATGAATAAAAAATAAAATGTATGCACATGCTTGTGTGAGTTTTATAAACCTACTTGTATTTTCTGCTCAGATACTAAAGAGCAATACAGCATGCTCTATTTGAAGTTGCAACTTCAATAGGGGGAAAGAAATTACTTATAACAGGTTGAGTGTGGATTTAAAGTGTGGAATGATGCAATGTGTGTGTATGTAATAAAGAGTTTTAACACAAACGAGCACGGGTTTTGTTTTGGGTGAGTGCAATCGTTATTTACATATACATTTCCTGTAATAGGTCTGTTTCCTGCTGTTGCGGAGAGCGAGAGACACAGACACTTAATGGACATGCAACTTATTGATATTCACATCCTTGTCACTCTTGTTACAATTTACATCACATATTGATCCACTTGTCTCATTATTATAAAGGAACGAAATAAACTGACTAAATTTTATGTTTTGGGGGGAAAAAAAACCCCACAGAAAAATCACGTTTTGCATAAAAATAAAAAGTGCTGCACATCTATCAATGAATCCATGTCAGAATTTTCAAGAGAAATTAGTGTTTGGTGGAAAAGTTCATAAGTTATTGTCATTTGAAACTTGACAATGGGTGTTTGCAAAGAAATACCTAATCTTAATCTGACATTTTTTATTCCTTAAACCTCAAAATTTTAAAGCAGCACAATAGTGAATGTTCTTTCCACCGCTGTGTGCAGAGAGCACCGATGTTTTAAGAACATTATATCAGCATCTCAGGCGCTTTACTAATGATCTTTACTTACATAAAGCTCTTGCATATAGGAGAATGTTGATCCAGACTACAGAATGCACGTTGTCAACCGACAGAGATTAGAGCTGGAGTACAATGCAGTATATGCAGATGCCAGAGCAACAAAGAACCTTTGTAATGGGTCCACAACAAAACCACTGTTCTTCAGTGATTACAGCGCACATACTGATTGACATGGTGGTCGCACACGAGAGCTGGACCTTGCACCGATTTACAATGCAGAATAGTGTTTTGATAACACTGGATCTGACGATGTGAGGTCTGAGGATGTTTAACTTTTCAATTTAAGAACTTCTCTGCAAAGAGCAGCATCGCAGCACATCAGTGCAGTTTGACTACATCCAACATCACAGCAGGGAAGAACAGCAAGAGATGGAGACAAGCCCAGTGCTTCCAAAGGACCAGAGGCTCACATCAGAAGAAGAGAATGCACTGGTGTCGCAGGTACTGGAGATCATTGGCGGCATCACTCGTGAGGCCTTACAGACCATGGATGAGCCTGCGGAGAGAGCCGTGTGTTTGATGGAGGAGGGAGACGACTCTGTGTTCTACAGCGATGAGGATCAGACTAATCAGGAATGCGAGTTGGCCAACACACGGCGTGGGTTTGATGCCAACGAGGGCAAATATCTTATTAAAAGTGAAGGAGTGGAAAAACCAATCCCACAGAAGAAGGGCGATCAAGAGGGAGAAGTCTTAAATGACAACTTGAATTTAGCGATGGAGACAGAAACAGCTTTGCAGTCCATTCTGACTGATGAAGAAGAGGAATGCAAAGAGCTCCAGACACAAAAAACGGAACTTAAGAATAAGTCAGACTCCACAGAGCAGAATGCATCATCAGAAACAGGTAAGTGGAACTTAAATTGTTTAGCAAGAAAATAAATAAATGTGGAAGTTCTTTGAGGAATACATTAGATTTTTCTCTTTATTCTCTTTACAGTAACTCAACACAAGGAACAAAAAAAGGAACAACTGGTGCAAGAGGCTCACATATCAAACCTTGAACCCACTGATGTAACTAATGAGGGGTGTCATGAAAGGGTGGACGGAAAGAAACAAGTCCCCAAAGAGATGTCAGGTGTTGAACTCCAGATATCAGGCGATGGACAAATAATATTAGAGCAGGAGCCAGAGCGGGAGGACAACTTCCATTTTCCTGTGGGGTTTCATCAGGCGACGTCCAGCACAGGCTACGCTACGCTGCCTCTGCTGAAGAAATCCAGGGACAGCGGCGGCAGTCACCAGGAATCCTTCGACCACATCTCCTCCTCCTCCTCCTCCAAGTACAGCACCCTGTCCTACCGCAAAATCCGCAGAGGAAACACTCGCAAGAAGATAGAGGAGTTCGAGCACATGATCATGAATTTATAAGACGGTTTCTCGGGTGGACATGAACCACAACATGTTTTCTTTCAGGCAGTTTGGGCAATAACTCTCCTGTTCACACAAACCTCACACATGGTTTCTTAATGAACTGTGTTCTGTTTACATGTGTTGTTTAGTCTGTAATTGTAGAGGAATGCCAAACAAATCATCTCATGCTAACAAGGTAAATTATGTTGTAGTCTAAAAATGTTGTTACATTAGGGAAATTAATTTGAACGGCAGATTAAGTGAATGAAATGCTCTGAGATTATAATCCCACTAGCTGTAATGAAGGTGTGTTTGGTGTTAGATCTTATTGCATCTGAACCTTTGGAGTGAACCTAACTAAGAGTGCACACTTGTCCACACATGTCCTGATGTGTAGTGGATTAAAAAAAAAAACCATGATAAAATAAACAAATCTTATCGTCATCTGTTTTACATTCGGGGGGAAAATGCATTTCCAACAGTTTATGGTTAAAGCGTCTGATAAAAGATCACAAAATCATGAAATCACAGCAAAAGTTCATTTGGCAGAATGAACCAACACTTCCCCCTAGTGACAAAGAAAGTTCACAACCAAATCTACACGGAAATAACACAGCAATAAAAACCACAGAACAGAATGATCCATTTCACCCAAGTGCCTCACCAAATATAAAGTATATGACATCTAATAAGTAGATGCGGCGCATTTATACAAACAAATAAATTCAATTTTCCATGCGTATTTACCTCTGAAGTAGAAACACTTTGCGATCGCTGAGGCACTGTGTACGTCTTTGGTTTCAAAAAAGATTCAGAATAACACTTGAACCTCAAACCTGTAGCCCAGTTAAAATAACAATAATAAGAAAGAAAAAATAGGCCCTTTTACCAAAATACCAGTGCAAAGTACCTTAAAAAATGTCCTTAACCAGGGAACAATTTTTTCTTTTCTTTTTTTCTTCTTTTCTCTGTGTTATAAATCAAGATCAGTCCCCGCTGAATGAATCCAAAAAAGTAAATTAGAAACATTGCACGTCTCCCACACACTCCACATAATATGAAAGTTCCTCCGTACAGTCCTGTGTTTTGAGGTTGGACCACAGATGATTCCAAAAGTGTGAGGCCACTGAAGCGCTCTATAGTGCAAATTTGACACGTAAAAAAACAAATCAGCGTCACCCTCATCCCTAAAAATTGTAGTGTGTGAACTGCCACTTCTGGAGGCTGTTGCGAGAATCACAAGTGTTGAGGTAAACAGTGTCCCCCTTAGGTCCCGCCTCCAGGCACAAGTGATTCAGAAACTCTGTTATGATGTGCTCCGCCTTCACAAAGATAAAAACAGGAGATAGAATTAATGTATAAAGCAGAGGTGTCAAAGTGGCGGTCTGTGGCTGAGGTGATAGACATGCATATGTACGTATGTGTATATATATGTATGTATATATACATACATATATATATATACATATATATATACATATATACACATATATATAGACATATATATATATATATATATATATATATATATATACATACATACATACATACTATATATATATATATATATATATATATATATATATATATATATATATATATATATATATATATATATATATATATATATATACACATACATATAAGGGTTAGGGTAAGGCTACCCTTACCCTAACTGAGGTTGGGAAGCACAATTTTTCAAAAATACTACCCCTGTACTAGTAATACAAAGCTAAATGCAAATCAGTGAAGTATTCCTTTAAGTTTAAACTGATGGCAACTTTTACTTTCTGCAGGATATGGAGCAGGCAAATTCTGTCTTTTGATTACACAACACATAGACAAAGCAAAACAGCACAGACTCAACATCAACCTACCAGAGCTGTGGTGATGGATTTGTGGGACCAACGCTGTGCCGGCTCGGTGTTATCGCACGGCTGTAAAGCAAAGCCATTGTTCTTGCCTTGTGGTGCAACACACACGTCCTGCTGGCGAATAAGCTTCATCCAGGTGTAATTAAAGTGCTGACTCTAAAAACCAGAAAAAGAGGCAGGGAGGGCCAAAGGTTGTAATTATGCTGTGTGGAAACAAGAGAGATGTTGAAATAATGGCTCAGTGGGGCTGTGCTGAGTCCAAGAAGACCACAGTTAGAAAAGGCTTGGTCTGCTCTTGAACTCCACCCTTGTTTATCGTGGCTTGGGTCCTGTCTTGGACTCTGCATAAGTAGATTCCTGGATATTTTTATGGTATCGCCTCCATAATTACCATGCTCATGAGGCTAAAACTGCACTCAATGTGCCTGTACATTCCTCAGCGACACAGAGAAATCAAACAAATTGTGGCACTTCCACTGAGAATGAGATTGCCGATTTGCTGTTACATAACGTGTGAAGTAAAATAAAAGCACTTACCTTCTTACTGAGATCACACATCTCGAAGGACAGAGAGCTGTTCTGCAGTGTTAGGCATTTTCTTAAGCCACGATTGAAGACCTATACAGAAACACATCATGGTTAAAAAACATTTGTTTACATGTTGCTGCTTTTTTTTTACTTTAATGCATTCTAACTGAATGTTGTCAAAGAAGTGCAATTACAGCCTATATATATATATATATATATATATATATATACATATATACATACACATATAATATCAGCGATTGCAATGATAACAAAACAAAAATCTTCATTCTCCAATGTCTAACGTGTGGTGCAACTATTACCACAAGGTGGAAACAGTAACATGTATTCAGTTAATTACTTCTCATTAGTTCTCATGTGATGGAATGTGTTGTTATTGCTGTGAGACAGAATTATGTTTGATGTAGAAACGCAAATTAAAGTCTGTCTGAAAGTCTGAGTGGAGCACTGATTTCCTGCCTCATAAAGACTTTGGAGAAGTGCGTTTGAAGAGAGCACATATTGGAACACTTACTTCACTGTGAAGTACCTTGTTTATTTTTTTCCACATACGCTCTTTTCTAATAAACTGTCTTGTGGAGACACTAGAATTTCTGAACAACTTCCGAGATTTGATAAGAAAATCTTGGCATTGGGGAAGGCTTGTCTCCCTCTCAGAGTTTCAGAGACACTGATCCATGCATCACATCTCGGCTGGATTATTGTAATTCTCTGTATGTGAGCTTTGACCAGTCATCTCATCGCTTGCCTTTTGACTGGAAAAAAGAGAGAGCACATCACACCTGGGTTGCACCTGCTCCACTGGCTTCCTATTTGATTTTTAAATTTTATTGTTGTTTTTTAAAGTTCTTAATGGTTTGGCACCACCTTACCTCTCCTTCACCTTCACACCCCAGCCCGAGCTCTGAGGTCTAATGACTTTGCTTTTTAGCCCAAAAGCCCAGCTAAAAAGCCAGGGCCTTTTCTGTAGCTTTCCCCAAACAATTCAACGATTTACCCATTGAAATTAAATCTGCCCCATCTATTAAACATTTTTAATCACTTTTAAGACAAACATCTTCTCCTTGGCCTTCACTTCAAGATGAGACTTTTTTGATTGATTTTTACCATTTATTATTTGACTAGTTTTACTTTTATGTTAACCCTGGTTGTTTTTAAATAAATAAATAAATAAATAAATAAATAAAGTTGACTTGGCTAATAATAAATTCATGGCAAGCATTTAGTTTTTTAACTGCTAATTTGAGATGCACAGAAAGTGTAGGGAAATCACATACCATGCCCTCGGCTTTGACTATAGGAGCTTTCATATCTGGATACACGTTGTCCAGGTACCACTTGAAACTTTTGCACTTCAGCTTCTTCCTCAGGTCGATCTGGTCGGTGAGGTTGCCGATGTCGATGACCTGCCTATTCAGCAGGTGTTGGAAGCCATGTCCATAGAAGAGGTCCTTGTACTCGTCCAGCCAGACCTCGGCCACTCTCGCCAAGTTGCGCTCCACGGTCTTCTGCCTGTCTTTGGGGAACTTGTACGGGTTCTGCCCTCGGAAAATGTGTCCCACTCGAGAGCAGGGGAGGATTTCAATTTCCCCTCCACACATCCAGATCTGTCCAAGGCAACATGTTAGACAAAGAAAGAAAAGTTCCCAAACAACCAATTATCTAAATGAGCAATATACCTTAAATGAAATCTCCATGTTCTCCCCGCCCCATACATCCAGGCCTGGGTCATAAGAACCAAGCTCATAGAAGTAGTTTTTGTCAATGGAGAAAAGGCCTCCAGCCATAACTGGACACCTGTAAGATGGAATAAATTAATTAAAAAAAAAACAAAAACAAAAACAGGAAACACAAATATCAATGAAATATGAACAGAAAAGCAAAAACAATGAGCAAAAAAACTTTGTACCTGATGGGATCTGCGATGGTCAAGTTGTGCTTCTTGATGTAGTCCGCTGGAACAGTGCTCCAGCCAAACACCAAAGGCCACTTGAAAATACCTCTTTGGAAGTTGTCAACCAGCATATAACTGAAGACAAAGAGGAAGAGCACAATCTCCAATGTCAAAGTGAACTTTTTTTTTTGGTTTTCTCTTCTATATGACATTCAGCATTGAACTTAATCACAGCAGATGTAGTATGCCCTTAGACATGATCTCATGATTCAGTCACCTCATGTCCTTATCGTTGATGACTTCAATAACCGGACACGGCACCGTCTTGCGATCTAGATAGACTCTCTCCAAAAGTGGCTCCAACCAGCCCACGTTACACTCAACGTGGGAGTCTAGGAAGGTAAGGACCTCACCTACATGAGAGGACATCAAATAGTCACATCTGCAGTTTATCTGTGTGATATTTAATATCCTGTCAAAGAAAGACAGGTGGTATATGGTGATGCACATACACAGTGTGTACTATGAATAAGATGTATAATAGTACACTATAAATACACTAGGGAATAGGTGAAAGTCTACAAGAGGTTTCTACAAAGACATATGATACTAAATAAAATACATAATTTATGCAAGATATTGAGTTGATTTTAAATCTAGTTCAGCAACCTTCTGTTCTAAATCTAAAATATTGATTCCAGAAACCAAGATGACTATAGAGAATAGAGAATAGAGAATGCAGGATTTCAACCTTTATATTGATTATATTGATGGTACATGAATGACACCTCAGTCAAAGCCTAAGCAGGTCTGCTTCCCCTTCATTGGCACTACGTAACTTCTGGTTTTCGGGTCCGTGCCACAAAACTAAAACATTCTATTTTAAGGCATATACTTGGACACTGACCTGTATGTCTCGTTATGTCATGTTAATTAACATTATACAATAGTCTGTTCAGCAATAAAGCTGTTGACACTGCACAACTCACTTACACTGATGTAATTGTGGAAAGTGTAGCATTTACAGTTTACCATGTCTGATTTATGTGAATTGTGTAGCTGTCCATTGTGTTGTCGTCTGTTGTGTAGCGTTCAATGTCGTTTGTTTGTTGTCAGCGCACTGGTACTATATCACACTACATATCCAATCAGGAGCCAAAACTCCTCTCTGTTTACCTGTTAATTAATGTACCCTTAGGACAGCTGTACTTACCTTTGGCAACAGCAGCTCCAGCAAGTCTGGCTCTGATCAGACCCTCTCGCTCCTTCAAACGTACGATCCGCACTTTGGGAAACTGGGACATGTACGCGTCCAGTGGCGCTTTTAGGTAGTCTGCCAGAGTACAAGTAAGCTGTGAAACTACTACAGACAAGTTCTAACATGCAGACAAAAGTACATAAAGATTAAGAAGGAAAAGGGAAGCCTATAGCACTTCACATTATTTATAATTATTCAAGACACTGAGAATAACTAAACTAAACTGTCCAATTGCTGTTAACTGTAAATTCATAAACAATAACTGTATTTTAACAACAATCCCCTTTGTGGCAATTTGTTGCCTGGTGTTATGAGTAAAAGAAGACTGAAAAACTACTAGTTAGCTATAAAAAAGAGTTCTCTAAAGAGCCTCTAATGAGTTAATCAATTAACTTTTGAAAAGCTTGTGAGTGCTTTTGTAAAAACACGGTGAAAATCCCCTGTACTTCATATTTTAAAATCACTCTCATGTGTCATCTTTAATATTTTAGTTTATCTAGTAATTTAAGTAACAAAGTATGTTCTACAGACTAGCCAAGAAGTTTAGAGTTCCTGTAGAAGCTAAATCCAGGTCATATGTTCTACGTGTGAAGAACACAGAGACACTCTTTTACCTCTGGTGCTGAAATCATCCACCAGAATGATCTCTTTGAGCAGGTGTGGTGGAGATCTGTTGAGGACACTGTGCACAGAGCGGAGAAGCGTGGACCACACTTCGTCTACGAAGCAGAAAATCACACTGGTGGAGGGCAAGTTGTCGTGAACCAGATTCCGTGCGCACCTGGAAAGAAGAGCAAAAAAGGCTGATGCAGCTTTGCGACCCAAGCTTTTGGAGAAAAACAAATGTTCCAGAGAAAACTCACATTTCAGGCCTGGTGTCTGGGAGGGCACGGTCCACTGGGATCTGGTCACTCAGGTAGACATTAAAATGCCCTTCATCCCATCTCCTCCTCACCTCTGAGTTTTCTTTACTGGCAACGAATGCTGCCTGACCAAACTGACCCACAGCCTTGGCATTTCTGGGAGCGACAGTCACATCGAGAGAAAGCACTCTGTGGACACCTGCTGGTTTTCTGACAGCAGTGGAGTTATCCTTGGAGGCCTCTCCTACTTTGAGCTTCATTACAGGTTTAGTGAACTCCTTTGTTATGTTAAGGTGAGTCTTAATAATTGCCATCTCCTTTTTCTGCTCTTGATTCATAGTCAACCCATTTTCTTTGACATCCACGTTGGAAGACTTGGACATTACTTTAAGAGGCTCTTCCTCCTTGTTCTGAAGCCGGTTCTCGTTTGTTCCACTCTTGTCACGATCGTCCTTGACTTTTTCATTTGTCATCGAATCCCCTTTGTCCACATTGTTTGGTAGAGGAGCGCGGTTCACTTTCTGAACATTTGGCTGTGGAGTTTTATCACCCACTTTTTCAGGAAATGTCTCTTTATGAGGAACATCTACTTTACTTTTCTCTAACTTGTCTACATTCAGGTCCAGGTCGACAGCTTTCTTCTCTGCAGGACCACGGTGCTTCGATGCAACATTTTGCAGAGCAACTTCTTCTTGATGTTTGGAGTCAGAGCCACGACCTTTGGCAAGACGATTCCCCAGTCTGTACACCGGGTCTAAGTCGATGTCAGGGTCCACATCCACCCTCTGCACTGGGCTTATAAACCTCCTCTTCATCAACTGTGTCACTCTGACCTGATGTTTATAAACCTCCCTCTCTTTTATAACTCTTTCCTTCAGCAGCTGACTGTTGGAGTCGTTTATTGATATGCGGAGTGCAGCCATGTCAAACAGCAGCCAGATGACAGAGGCGACGAACACGAAGGCGAGAACCCTCCCACTCCCTCTCAAGTATCTCCTCACCTTCATCATTGTTTTAGGCATTAGGGAAAGTGTACTGTGGAATGAATTAAGTGTCAGGTCGTAATAGTGCGGAGGACACTTTTGTTCTTAAGGCAAAGTTTCCTCGGGATTAGAGAGGTTAGCTGCCTGCGTGGCATGCTAGACACGGAGAGGGAGAGCGGCGGCAGCAGGAGTCAGTGTTGTCACTCACAAGTATAGCAGGGTCGGACACCCATAGTCCAACACTCACTCACACACACACACTCTCACACACACACACAGTGTAAAGTTATTTCTCTGTACCGTGTCGCTCCAATCACGTCCAACAGCCCGGGGACATCGCGTGTGTCTCACTAACTTCTGCCCGGAGGAAAAATAAACTTGGTCAAAGTCGCTGAAGTTCTTCCGCTAAAGTTCCACGGTGGCAGAAATCTGACTGACACGGTTTTGTATGAAGACTCGGCGAAAGGCTAACGCTTTGTCACTAAACTGTGATTGGACAGATTGACAGGAAAAAAAGTGCACGGAGTCAGCGACTCAAGTCAAGTGAGCCGGAAGTAGCGCCGGAAGCGAGGTGTCCTCCCTTCAAAATAGAACCATCAAAGTGAAGATTATGTAACAAGTCAAATTTTTTTTTTTTTACTTAACGGCTTGGTGGAGTGACAAACCTCCAGCAAATGCATTGAATTCATATTATTTCGGTTGAAAAAGGCGAATAAAGGGGCCAACATTTAATAAAAAAAGCAAAATATTAACTACAAGATTGCTCCATGTCAATATCTGACCTATCAATATTATGAAATGTTTAAAACAAATTCTGAATCTTAAGACTTGTCCACATCATTATAAAATTGTAATATTGAACTTCTTGGACCATAACATACTTCCCCAGAAAATGTAACCAAAAGCATTGTCAATGAGAGACATAAGTCATTATTGTTGTTACCATTAGTATTATTGAAAATATAAGAATACATTAAAATTTGATTTGTGGTTAATTGGTGACCAGCGGCACATTGCAGTGATACTCCAATTCAAATAAACAGGTTGAGCAGATTATAGGTATAGGAAGTAAAAACGTTGCATAACTTGCTTTACCACTGAGCCTCTCTGACAATGTGTGCTTTCATGTGATGTGATGTGTCATAACAAATCAACACAGGTGAGCTTTTATTTATTTAGGCTCCGTGAGAACACAAACCTGACAGACCGGTAGGATTTTATTTACTATCTCCAATTAAGGAAGTCCATTGAATGAAATATCCATCCCTGTAAATCATTTACTCATGATCTAAATTGGTCTATCATTATTAATATTACTAATTTCTGTGCCCTAACCGCTAACAACAGACATGTTTTATTCTGCTGTTTTGTTTATCTTTGTTATTGTAAGCAAGGATTTGTTATTTTCATTATTGATTTTACAGTAAAAAAAAAAAATCCTGATGAATTGATTAACAATAAAATTGGAAATAACTAAAAATAATGGTTGAATGCATGCAACGGAGGTTTTACCAAATATCTCTGTCTGTAAATTGTATTATTAACAAAGCAAGATAGAGATGTATTCTAAAAGATACACACACACAGGCACAGACACACATGCACAATCACATTTGTAAAACCTGTGTTACTGCAGCCATTAGGCAGTGATTAGTGAAGACAACGACAGGTTTTCCTCTTCATCAGCAGGCCTCTCCTGGGAGTCTGATTGGTCCCATCCAGCCTATTAACAGTCCCCAACATGTGGAGGGAGGGGAGCGCTGCCTCCCATGGCGGCTGCCCTTAGCCACACTACACACTCTTTCATTAGTGTGTAAGCTAAATGCTTGCCCTCAGGACGGCCCCGAGCCATGCAATGCATGTGTTAGCGTATATATGTGCTCCATCCATCGGGCAATTCTTTAATTTATTCATCCAGTTCTACAGTCACACTCGGTTATGGCCTTCATTTGGTTAATGTGAGTGTATTCTTTCTTAATTGATCAGGCAGAGGGACAGACACCCGCAAAACAAGAGGTGACACACCAGTGAAAGTCAGTCACCAGTGTGTGAATGTCCATGCAATACTGTTTCTTTGAATATAATTTAACTTAATACTTAATGTAAATCCTAATTTTGTATCATGAGAGAGCTATTTTCTAGACTGCCATCATTCTGTGTTACAAATGTGATACAGGAATATGAATATTGACATAATAATATTGACTTAAAGCATTTTGATTGGTTGAAAAAAAAATAAGCGCCAGTGAAAATAGGTCAGAAGCCACTGGACCTTGGAACAACACAGTCTTTTGACCTGCACCGTATTTCACTTAGTTTTTATAGAAAAGTCAAGATTTTAAGTTCCATTCTTTCTTTCTTTTTATCTCACAGTTACTACTATTTGTTTTCTGATGTTCTTGTGTTGAGTGCAAACACCAACATAGAACTGAATTTACTAGATTACCCTTTGATTCATTTCAATAAATGTACTTATTTTACAAGCTAAGACCTATTTTTTACTATCTGGCTTCTAAAATATACAATTTAGTTTCATTAAACGCCTTTGGGTTGTAGATCAGTTACATTGAAAATTTAAGACATGTTATTTTGGTCTCTAGAGAATAGTAAAGGGCACTTCTCGTAACTTTTGGACATGACATATAAAACAATAACATAAATATTTGAAAGCCTAATCAGTACAATAAGTCTTAGTATGTGGTACAGTTGATGATTTGGATTTATTTAAATTTTATTGTGGTCAGCAGCTTATACAGGGTTGATATGAACTACCTTGTACCTTATGGTCCTTCAGCTGCTATCTGAGGGAAAATTGTTCTTCTTCTAATAATAATAATAATGATGATGATGATAACTTTGATTTATAAAG
This sequence comes from Solea senegalensis, assembly GCF_019176455.1. Lineage (NCBI taxonomy): Eukaryota > Metazoa > Chordata > Actinopteri > Pleuronectiformes > Soleidae > Solea > Solea senegalensis. Next base: position 51,671 of record NW_025320914.1, on the reverse strand, counting down.
CACCTTTCACGAAACCCAAGGTCATTGTGCAAGTAGAAAAAAGAAAAATCAGAACAAAAACACTAACAAACAAACAGTCAAGTGGCTTCAACACTGATGCAACTCCAGATTCCTTATATAGTTACTGAAAAATAGCTTTCTGAGTGAGCTCAGTAATGCTCACATTTCCAGTATTCAAGAGAGTCACACGGTCAACAAAGTTCAACACTTAATTAAAAAAAAATAAAATAGCTTTTTGTTGTAATTGACATCTATAAAATAAATGGTCACAGCGTCTCCCATCAGAAGGGATTAGACAAAATGAAGGCAACTGGGAATCGTGCACTGACACAGGCACATGTTAAAAGTGTTAAACACATTTGTATGATATCTTCAGAACATGTTATTTAGACCCTGGAATTAAAATGACAACAGTTGGTATGTGTAATTTACATAGAGGTCATGTTGTGCTAATATGGCACTCGTTGAAAACGACAGCCAGCAACAATATGGTTAAGTCTGACCCACTGACATTTCCAGCTCCAAATTATGCACATTGTGTGAATTAAATTAATTAGAGAATTCATTAAGAAATATGGCTTGCGGAAACGAGTGTAATATTTAGTTATGTGATGTAATTTTCTTTCATTGTTAAAGCTAATTTGTTTCATAACAGATCCTGCGGTATTTTCGCCCCTGTGCTAACTATGATGTATATAATTTGTTAGCCATTTAATTAATTATGATTAGAGTTAGTGAATGTACAGCTTGTTTTGACAGATGGTTCCCATCAGGGAGACCTTTGCACAATTAACTTATAATCAATTACATCCTTCTTTTTTTTTTGCTGTTTGTTACATCTTGAAGAAAAATATCCACAGCATATGCATCAAATAAATGCTTTACTCGGAATACATCAAATGAGCAATTATCTTTAATTTGTCCAATAATTCAAAGCAGCAACAACTTTGGTTCATTTCATGCTCTGTGAGATACACACCTGTACGCTTGTGTGGTCTATTCACTTAGGCATGGGACCATGTTTCATCAGTGTTTGGCTATTTACCTCCTCTGTTTCATGTGTGTTTGTGTGTTTCCCTAATCATGAATATTTCTCCCACCATTCGGAGAGAAAATACCTTAAAAATATTAATTATTGATACCTTTACTGCACATTTTACCATGCAGCATATATAATATAATTACACACAATGTGAACAAATGCCTTGTTTTTCTCTCTCTCTATTTTACACACATTTTATTGTTTCAATCTGATGCATTTTTCTTTGCCAAACCTGTAAGTGGAAAACCTACGAGTCTATATAGTTGTACCTGCTTTACTCCACAAGATGGAGCTTTAGTTCTGCTCATGTTGTGCACTGGAAGAGTTCCTGGAAGAATTTGAAGAGCAGAGATTTGTGATATTCAGTGGCTGTGCAACAACATACATGTTGTCTACAACATTGTAGATTCATCTTAAAAATGAGCAAAATTTCAGATGTATTTTCTTCACAAATTCTGTCAATTGTTTGCTTTTCATCCATCTTGGAAGAAATTACCACCACTGAGCAAAAAAAAATCTCTTTTTGACCATAGAGGAGACAAGACCATAATTTTTCCCGTCATTGTATGTACGTTCATTCTTTGAAAATGAATCCATACATGTATTTTGCTCTCCCAATTTTTGCTATATCACTGTTTCTAATCTCATGCATCGTTATACGACTCTTCTACCGTCTCTGCATCACCGATGAGGCCTTAATTTGATTAAATCTTGTTTAATATAGAAAATTCCTGGAAATAAGTTCAATAACACCCCCCTGCTTAAGAAGTCGACAACCTTTATCTTTTTTCTTTTTTTTTTTGGTCAGGTGACATGAAGGTGATACTGATTTGGCTCCCCCTGGACATGACTTAATGTCTGACATAAAAAATAACTACATAATTTGTCTCAATCCAGAGGGCTGACTTGGCATGGACAGCAGCAGTCCTAAATGTCACCCTATAATGAGTTCTGGCCAAAGGTACACAGTTAGGACAGTGCCCGCTGGCACCTGGGATGCCCAGTGGCTAGCTTTTTAGCCCACAGCCATTTGGACAACCCCAGTTTTCCTTTGTGAACACTGCTGTACACGATCTGCATCCGAACAAAAAGTTTAAGTGTTGTTGTGAAGTTCCAGTTTAACCCGGCAGTAGAGGACAACAGAATGGGAACAGAAGGGGCGAAAATAAAGCAGAGATCACGGACTGTATATCGAGACGAAGCGACGAAAATCCGGCAGATGTCTTGAAATAACAAACTTTAAAATGAAAAAAAGTGAGGAACTAATTATCCTTGTGTTTTACAGTTTATCAATACAGTATAACACACTGATACATGGACTGATGAGCGTGAACCTTCACCAACCTGCTGTCTGTCTAACAGAAAACAGGAAGACTTCCAGCTTTGAGGAAGTTGACTTCTTTTGTTTGAGACCAAGTGACAACATGCCATGGGTTTATTATCTCACAGAGGCACAGGAGATGAGGGAACATTGTATCTAAATTAACTTTTTCTATTTCCTGGTGAATGAAATCAATTCCGTCCCTTTATGTTACTTTTCATTTGCCTTTTGTCTTGTTGCGGAATCTTTTCTCTTTCTCTCTCATTCATCTGTTTTGCCCTTTCCTTGATCTGATAGCATTAAACATATAATTAAGTCATAAAGGAGGGGACTGATGAGTGTAGCAGATGGTAATTGCGTCCTACATTTGAATGAAATGATATGCATTGCTACAATTTACAGCCTTTGCCTCATATTTTATTCAGCAACCTTTTATCTCTTTTCCTGCAGAATTATTCTGCAATAAATTTAGACATCTTATCAATAGCTGGAGTGATAGTGACAGAAACACGGAAGGAACGAGCCTCTGCCGTTTTACGCTGTTTAAAATAATTTTCCATAATAAAGGAGCTATCCGAGCTGCTCTATCGCTGTAGAGGCGGGTAGACCCATTTCTAGTAAGACAGCCTCTGGTTTGTGGACAAGCTGTCAATCCCCTCTTAGTCTGAAGAAATGTGAAAAGATGGAGGAAGAAGGTTTAGTCAAGTTTGACACACAGAGACATTACTTGCACATGCATTGCCTCAAATATTAAACTTACTGGCCACTTAAGTAGGTACACCTTTCTATCATCTTGAACCAGCCTGACCATTGTCCTCTGACCTCTGGCATCAACAAGGCATTTTCCCGCAGAGAACTGCAAGTGGGTATTTTCTCCTTTTTGGACCATTCTCTGTAAACCGCAGAAATGGTTGTGCATGAAAATCCCAGTAGATCAGCATTTTCTGAAATACTCAGACCAACACCAACAAACACGCCACATTTAAAGTCACAAATCACTTTTCCTCCTCACTCTTATGTTTGGATTTGGTTTGAGCCTCAGCTGGTAGTCTTGACCATGTACGAGGGTGGGCTAAAACAAGTTCATACCCTGACTAAGAAGGATTAATACCAGCGCAATTAAACTTGGCATGCATTAAATTCAACCTTTCGTGATACTGACTGCATTGTTTCCTTCCAGGTAAACCCACATTTGATAGCTAATTGAGACTAAATGAGTACATTCTGTGAACATGGACAAAATTTGGCACTGTGGTTAGTCCCCAGGGACATACATGTTGACGTGGTTGCTAAATTATGGGATGCTGCTGCAGCTTTATTTACGGTGCAAAAGCGGGCAGCTGAATTCAAGAGGGGTTAAGGAGAGGATTGAAGATGACCCAAGATGACCCAAGATCCGGGGATGCTCCCATGTCATTGGCTGGTTAGATGTTTGCATTAACATGCAGTTGAACAGTTGTACCTAATAAAGTGGCCAGTGAGTGTACGATATCCAATTATTCTCTACAGCTTTATCCTCCTCAAGAGGACCACAGGGGCCACTGGAGCCAATCCCAACTGAGATAGGGTGAAAGGCGGAGTTCACCCTGGACAGGTCACCAGTCCATCACAGGGTCAACGCACAGAGATTAACAACCATTCAACCGTGTCGTTTTGCTACATGGCAACAGTGCTACGTAGCCACTACTCCACTGTGTTTATCCTTTTCCTGATCTGATCGTGCAAAATCTAATTTGACGGTTTAAAATGGCCATTTTGTTTCGGTGTTTGGTGAGAAAATACACATTTAGGTCCAAATACTGTATAGTACAAACTTACACTTAGTGACAGGTCACAACACAACACAATTCAACAATATACCACAATGTGTGGACTCACAATTTGCCATGAAGTTGACTTTGCACCTCTCAAAACCTCAACACGAACTTTCACAACAATAGAATTTAGTGTAAGCTTGTTGCATTTGACTGTATTCATTTTTGAGCCAGTTTGAGCTGAACTCTGTATTTCCCTTAGTCACTCACTCATCTTCTGCCACTTTATCCTCTGCATGAGGGTCATGGAGGCCGCTGGTGCCAAACCCAGACAGGGTACACCCTGGACAGGTCATCAGTCCATCACTGGGTATTCCTGTAGTCCTAGAAGTCAGGAGAAAACCAAAACATAAAGTGAAATTGATCATATTTGTCGTCCCAATACACATCGGGCTTCATTCCCAGGTATATCTTGTTGATGAATGTACATTATTATAAAACCTTGATGTTCAAACATCCAGTGGAGCACTTTCATAGGATCATTTGCACCTACAATAAAACTTCCACATGAAAACTTAACTCCTGTAATAGCAATAAGCAGAACAGTTGAATGGAGAAATGCCAGAAGGAGCTCTTTGTTCCACTGACATGCTTTCCTCTCACCAGTCCCTCGTGAAATGCTGGACTCCACTGATATTTGAGAAGTGGTAGCTGGGGCGATATAGATTTAATTCTCATGTTACCCCCGACCTGCCAAGTACAGGCTTTGGTTGCCAGCTGGAAGGCTTTCATATGTTGGTGCACAAGGGTGGGGGTATTAGCGGGGGCAGAAGAGAGGAGGACAAGTATACAGTATATACACAAGTGTCTGTAGACCTTGAAGGTGTGACAGAAGTGCTTTCCACATCTAGACACCCCAGGCACTTAGCGTTTAGTCATGATGCAGGTCCATTACCTTTAAGTACGAGTACTTATGTTTGGTCGCCTGTTTTTACAGCCCCTCTACCTTGAAAAGGAATCTACCCGGGGTGACCCAACTCTATTTATTGATGCCTTCTGAGTTTCCACTTGCTGGTAATAGACTGGAAAACACAGATAATGTGTTTGATCGATCAACTTGAACAAATTTCATTTGTTGGGATCAATAACAGTTTACAGTTGACAGAGCTCAAAGAACTACATTTATTTGAGCTTTTTGATTGAAGCTGTCTTGGCGCGGCAGCCAGTGTGAGGCACTCCAGCCTGGGCCTATGTGGCAGGCATGGGCTCTTCTGTTCTATTATTGCTAGCAATCTGTATTTAAAACTAATATCAGTGTGTGCTGCATGGCTTGGGGCAAAAGGCACCAAACAATAGAATGTGAAAAATAACAATTCCCTCACATTTTTCATTGGTATCCATTTTTTTCATTTGAGGGTGTAATGATTAGATTTTTTTTTTCAGCAGCATGATTTGTATTATGTTTTCACTGTGTTCAAAACATAATAGAAAAGTGATGTGGAACCAAAAGGAAATTAACTGACGTACTGAAGAAGGACGTCTCCGTGGCTCAACCTTTTGCAGTTTTCTTCATGTTTCTGCTTTTCATGATCATGCTCTGTGGAACGCCCTAAAGACATGAGAGCCTTTGCTCTGTGTCATACAGTTCCAGGCCAGGCCGCTACCTTCTGCACACACAGACAAAAACAGCATGAGATGGGAAGTCCACATGGATAAACGTTTTCTGTGGTAGGTGTTGCTTCAGGCAAGTGATATTCAGGGGGAATTTACTGTGTATACCGTTGTTACGGCAATAACCTTCTTATAGAGGTGTGTTTGCAAAAGCTTTTTACTCCAGTGTAGTAAATGCACTCATGTTGGCCTCAGCTTCAAAGGCTATATATATATAGTATATGGATGTATATAAATGGATATTTGTTTTATATAAGAAAACTTAATGATAAATCTAGTTTTTATTATTAAAATATGACACGGAAAGACCAGAAGCAGCAATTAATTCATAATCTGAGTTGATATACAGTATATAGTGTATATCTATGATCCTGCTCCAGTGAAGACTCACTTTCTTCAAATCAGCAGCCTGTTTGAACAACAAACCTTATCCAATGTCCGCACTACTTTTGGTCGTTCATCATTTCAGTATTCAATCATCTGCAACAGACACTAAAACTCAGCTCATTTGTTCCACTTTCTTCTTTTAAAAATGTAGTGTGGGCAACAATTTGTGACTGTTGCACCTGCTTTTAACCATTTTTATTCACTATGTGACTCTTGTCACATTGTTTAATGTTGTTTGTTGCTGATGATTCTCTTCTTGTTGTTTATGTGGCTCCCCTTGTTGTGCTGCCTCTCGCCCAGGTCGTCATTGTAAATGAGAATATAAAAATAAATAAACAAAGAATGCCCAGGCTTTTTTTTTTTTAGAAGATGACTGGAAATAGAGTTTCATTACACAATAGAGCTTCTAAGCTGATACAGACTTAGATAACAAACAACTACCAATTTCTTTATGTCCAAGATACACTGTGTAGCTGTTACCTGCCTCTCTCTGTTACTACTCTTGGTCAATGTGTTAATCTGCTGTTTAGTGTTAGACATGTGCGTGCTGTGGACAACAGACTTAAAGAGTTATAAGTTGATGCTATGAGATGCTTTGAGAGCTAAGAGAACAGCTGGAGCAAAGTTTGGTTGATAATCCTCTACAAGTGAGCCCCATTGTCATTATGAAAACATTGATAGTGGCCATTTCAGTGCTTTAGATCTTTCAGTGAAGGAAACATGAAACAAAATGTTCCAACAGCAGCAACAATAAATCTAAATCTGTTATACCATGTTGCACCATTCACTCATTATTCACTATTCTAACTTATTCTAACCTTTAACGTTTTCATTAACCATCTCTCACTTTGTGACCCTGGCTAAAACTTAATGACCAGTGTTGTAAGATGTTGGTGACAATGGCACCTTTTTTGCAGTCTGGTCTTCCCGCAGGCTCCATGTGACTGATTTGTGGCTGTATTCATAGGGAAGGGTACGCAGCCTTAGAATGGAGGACAATGCAGTAAGACTGCTGGTCCCTTTGCCTTAGATTTGGCACAGGTTAGGGAGAGACATGAGATGCATATTGTTTGTGTTCATTTGAATAAGGACAAATGTCAGATTTCCATGGCTCCAGGCAGCTTGCATGTTAGATGATCAACTCTTTTGGGCCCCTGGATGTGGGGTCATCAGTACTGCTTCCAGGTCACTGTCATTGCATGCCGGTTTGGGGCCATAATTGACCTTTTGACAGAGCGCAGGGAGACAGACTTCCTCTCAGGGCAGGAATAATCACTTTAGATTTACTTGTGGCTGTGCTCCTGTTAGCTAATTATACTGTTTATTCTATTAAAAAAATGTAATTTGTCATGTAAGAAAAATGTTTTACAGTTATTTGTTTGATCAGCTGTGGAACCTTGTAAAAAATTATTGATATAGACCAAGTTGTAGATTTTTTGTTAACGACTGACAGACTTGATGTTTGACGTTACATCTGTATCTTATGTGTGAACAAATGAGTCAGCAATTCTCATGGCATACTGTAAAAGTGCCTTCATTTCTTTGTTCTCGTGTGTGGCTGCAGAGAAAGGTTGAACACAGCCCGTGTCCCGTCAGTCCATGAGCTCCCTCAGGCTTCTTTTCCGGTCCAGGAGTGTGTGTTAACCCTTCACTGCGTCGTTATTCCTCAAAACATTGCACCCACAGCTATATCTCTGCCTTCATTGTCGTTAACCGTAACTCACATTTAAACCATATCATTTTAGCCCTCTCTTATCGTACTTGCTTCTGCTGCTGCAACTTCTCCTTCCAATTAATCTTCATCTCAACAATAACAATAACTCTACTTCCCTCAGTTCCTATAAGCTTAAACCTGCTTTAACAAACGTGACGCCTTCAGTTACGCAATGCTTGAAGTGATGTAGAGTCTTAGTTTCAAACATTATGTATCCCATCCAGTTGCATGAGTGTAGAAAAATGCTCCCAGCATCTTTTGCTGGGATCTTGAGAGTATTTACACACACACACACACACAAAATGCCAAGGGCCAAGCCTTTGAGACCAGGGTATTACATTATTAATTAAAATACAAGTCGCCTTGTTGCCCATGGGTATACAATGTAACACACTTGATTGAATCAGGTAGTGGCAGCATAGGCCTTTTGTATTTTGCGCTTGAAGGGACGAGAGAAATTTGAGCTCGGCTGGATTACTCTACACATAAAAACATGTTTTAAGAAACGCTTCTGAGCTGTCATTGAAGGCTATGACAGTTTTTCAAAAATGCAGTTCAATTCCATGCACCACCCCCCCCCACCCCCACACACACTGACTTAATATTGACCTTAAATAGCTGATGAAAAGTTTAAGCAAACGCTATTTTCAATGCATCTGTGATGGAAGTTATGAGTCTGAATATTTGTTGTCTCAAATTCAGTGAAGATACTGTCAGAACATTCCTTCATGCATTTTTGCAATAATATATATAATAATATAATATATAAAATAATATAATAATAAAAACATGAATCCAACTTCACTTCATCTGTCCTTGACTATGAAAAATGAATGAATGAATGATAAATTAATCTCATGTTTTGTAAAGCCTTTATTTATTTATTTATTGATTTAATCTCAGTGGGAAGTAATGACACAACATAAGGGAGACAGGTTACAAGCAAATTGAAAACAATATTAAAGTAAAAAAAAACCAAAAACAATATTGATATTTGATATGAGTGGAGCATTGACAGAAGGAGATTTTTGTTCTTCCCTAACCTCTACTAATAGTTAAAAGTTAAGATAAGCCAGATAATTAAATGACAGGTTAACTAGAGTCAGCTATTTTAAATAACTTTACAACTTAGTAAAAATGTTTCATTATTCCTGCAGCCACAGTTGGTGTAGATAAGTAAAATATAGTAAAATAGTAAAATATGTATTTTTGTACCTATTTCATATTCATTGTTTGGTCTATTAAATAAAAAAGAAATTCCCACAGCTCAAGCTTTCTGAAAGCAGCTAATCCATTGAATTAAAAATGACTTGTAACATCTGGTTACCCGATCAAGTTTTTCTATTGATTCATCATTTTACAAATGTTTCACATAAATCTAAACCACATAGTTTATTACATATTTATTTAGAGATACTCTGTAGCTTTAGGAGCACAAAATTATCATTTTACTGGTTGTTTAACATGTACAAACCACTCTACTTGAATGCAAACTGTTGATCGCACGTCACAAAGAGTCATGAAGCCAAGTTTTGTTGATTTTTTTTTTTTTTTACCCAATCAACCTCAGACTTTGGACCAATTATCTGCTCTTAGTGAAGTGTTGTCTCCTCTATAAGGCCACCACAGAGTGGGGCGTACTTATAGCTTCAACAGAATGACACCTTGATAATTGGTGTTCTCAATTTAGAGTCACCCACCTTCCCATCTGCCTGCAACCATACTGTATATGTATGTACCTGTAAGTACGGTCCTTAACATCCTTGTGCCATTAAAAAAGAAATGACAACTAAGACAAAGAAAGAGTATTCATACCAAAGGTACACTTTAAAATCAAACAGTATTCTTTTCATCCATGTGTACCATTAACCAACGGTATACTGTGCCTTGACTGAGACGCCTTTTCATCTACACCTTTTTCCCCTATAGTTTGTCATAAAGCGAGGACAAACTGTGGGAGTCTCCCTTTATCATCATTAAGGGTCTGTTCTACAGAAGTGTGAATATGTAATCTTTTAATAAGCACCCTGACAGAAGAAAGTTAGCCCCAGTTCTTTTAGTACTGGGGTGGGAGTGGTAATTCTGGACAAGAGGTAACTGTAATGAGTGCTAGTGTGTGTGTGTGTGTGTGGGTTAGAGAGAGAGCGTGTGTGTGTGTGGGGGGGTGAGAGAGAGGAGGACATCAGCCCAGTATGTGCTTGGCCATTTCAAGAGTCAGTATCTGAGGTAAAACATCGGGAAGAAACCTTCGACTGAGCTTGATTTCTAAATTCATCCTCTCCTCTCCTCTCCTCTCCTCTCCCTTGATTCCTACTGACCTCCAGTCTAGGTCTGTTAGATGCAGTCCAGGTCATAGCAGACAAAAGGACGATGGAAATATCAAAGCCAGCCCAAGGCCTTTCCATTCAGTTTTCTGCTCCAGGTAATCACAGTGTGTAGATCAGTGCACAGCTGAGGCCTTGTCTTCTCCTTAGCCCGGTCTCTTATTCCCACTTTTATGGGGCTGAATTTACTGAATGCTATTAAAAGCAAATCACAGGTTACAGCCAAAGTCTTAATGTAAATCCTCGTCAGTGAGGCTGATGAGACACATCTCAATGCACTGATGTGGTGATACAACAAACTTTAAGATGTAACACATGTTAAATGTTTTATGTATGAAATGTTGTTTGTTGTTTCCGGTCAATAAAGAAGTTTAAAATGAATTGGTCTCTTTGTCTTTTACACAGGAGCAAAAATCAGTCTTTAATTATCTGACACACTAATGACTGATACCAATTGATTTGAAAATCTCGAACTGTGTTTTTGGTCAAACCTTTCAGCCATAGGTAAACTCATCAGTAAATATGAAAGAATGTACTTGAGATACAATTAAGAGAGGAGGAATCAGTTATTGATCCAAAAATGTGTATATAATAAAGGAATTTTAGGGCCACATTTTAAAAACAGAAAGAAAGAAAGAAAGAAAGAAAGAAAGAAAACGGCAATTAAAATCAGAATTGTGAGAAAAAAGTCAATCTCATATTTCTGACTTTTTTCCTCAGAGCTCTGAAATCATGCTGTTTTTTTCCTTCCTTACTCTTTCGTACTATACTAATGATTTTTGTATGAATAAATGAAAAGTTATAAATAATGCATCACAAGGCACACTTTTTCAATCAGGGAAATTGAAAAATCTTTACTTTCCAGCAAATCATTAAATCTTATCATCTCTTTAATAAGTGTGGCTATTAATATCCAAAAAGACAATAATGAGATATGATTAACTGTGTTGTCAGTCTCGTGGTGACACATATATGTACTGAATGGAGAATCTGAGAGGTTTGGAATGATGGCACCGTCTATCCATTAGACATAGACCTGAGTCCATCTGCAAACAAAGTGTCTGTCAGTATAGCAGCCCAATTGTGTGAGATCGTGGCTGGCTATTCGGCATGCAATGTTCTGAAGTGTATCGAGAGGCACAGCTGAGTGAGTCGAATAGTCTGTGGTCTATTGATAACTCGTGCCTGTTTTAAAATCCTGGCACAACAATGTAACTAGGGTCTTGTGTGCTCCACTGAGCAACAATACCTTCTCTCACTGGCAGCTTCGGCATAACGATGACAAACAACAATGAAGGAGCTCTCCTTTTTTTTTCCGTGGGCCTGTCATTCCTGGCACCTTTTGATAAGCATATTTTTTTTTTAAGTTTCGCCACAGATAATACCACGGGTATTTATTAGAAAATAACGTAGTTTTAGTGTTGTTGTTTTGATAAACAAAAGCAGCTTGTCAAGGAAGATCAGCAGACAGCTGATGAAAGCGTGGTACAAGGGAGTGTCCTATCTTTACGTCCATCTTTTCTTTTCTACTTCCCCCCACACAGCACACAGACACATACGACCACACACTGGCCGTCTTCATTTCTCCCACCGTGCTCCTCTTTTCTGTCCGTCTCAGTGTGCACGTAACGGTGGTCGGCTGGGCGAGTAGCTGGGAGGTATATGGTGGAGTGTGAGCGGTGTTGATGTGGATGGCCCCTGGTCAGAGGCCAAGGCCTGGCTGTTACAACGCAGCCTCTTTTATGCGTCAGAGACTGCACTGCCAGTCCTGTTCCACCCCTGACGCTAGGGGTGGGGAGGCATTTACCCACCACATGCATTCATTCCACTGGCATTGCTTGATGCAGGGCTAAATGGCATTGTTACAACGAGCCGCTGAGAAGTGTTGACAGGTCCATATGCTAATTTTAATGAATACAAGGGAGCGGTGGTTTTATTCACCTCAACTCAGCTGCGGAATCCTATCTGCTCCTTGACTAGCAGATATAATTGCAGCAAAATCAAATGAGCTCATTAGGAAATGTATTGAATTTACACATTATTTCCAGTAGTTAAGCTGAGTTATTTTCCCTAAGGACTCAATTACATACTCATTTGTGACTCAGGTAAATGGCTTTCTGTGTGTGACTTTTTCAACTGCAAAATTGTAGTCACTGAATAATTTGTAAAAAAAGCTGTTGTACAAGCACATCTATTGACATTTGTGTGAGCAGTTTGGTGGTGGTGGTGGTGGTGGTGGGGGTAGATCCACGCTTTTGTTCCTTTATTCACTTCATTTGATTAACTCACAACATTTTATTCACTGGCGAATTACTTGAACGCGTGCACTCATTTGTCTTCATTGGGTTTTCCGTTGTAATGTTTTTGCCTCACAATGGCCTTGTTGTCTTTCTGACACATGTAACTTCATCAGCCAGTGTGTTGTTGAACTTTGTCCAGTCAAAAGTGTGAGGGCAAGTCCTTTTTCACAATGGAAGAAGGACAGAACTCACGATGTCGCAGAGACCCGGTGAGTCAGGGTTCAGTATCAGGGATTATGCCAGCCTACTGCGCTCTGAAATGAAAGTGAACATTCATCGAGTGACTCACTTCTTGAACCGTGTCCTCCTTGAGCCACAATGAGGAGATTGTTGGAGGAGCGGACATGGTGTGGAAACTATGTGACAAAGAGGAGTGCCCAAAATTCAAATTGCTTATAAAATTGCTTTTTGTTCTGTCTGAAAATGGCCTGACTCGCTGGAAAACAACAAAGAATTTTGGATGGGTGAGCACAAGGGGTTTCCACAGAGCTTTTGTATTGGCTTGTGCTGGATGAACTAAAGTGACTCTGGAGTTTGGCAAATGAGCACATTGAAGACAGTTTCGGGCAGTTGTAGCAGACTTCAGTGATCAAAATGTTCTACTGATGTCTGGTATGCATGATATAATGCTGCATGACTGTGATCTCTCCATGATCGGGAAGAGTGGCGTACAGCGGGGAAACAAATGGGCCGTCTATACTCAGGGTCCCCTACTTTATTGGATTGTATGTTTTGGAGATTGACAAGGGAGCTTTTGGAGGGGATGAGTTGTCGCAAAGGTCATTGGCTTCCTCCTGACTCTGCTGAGCCAGCAAGCTGTCCGGGGTGTGTACGGTTTGGTTTTGTGTCATCTCGTGTACTTTTGAATTATGATTTTTATGGTACTGTGGTCTTGTGCTGTGAGCCCTGGCTGTTCTTGCCCATGGAGTGGCCATGGAGTGGGAGTGAGGCCTAGTGCAGCCTTGGCCCCAGAAGCCTCAGTCCAAACACATCTTCTGCACTCAACTGTAAATATCACCAACAGCTGGTGGCACAAGAGTTAGTCGTGCTTAACAAATGACTGGCCTTCATGTGGAGGGGTGGTGGGCTTCATTTGCCTGCATGCCAAACAAGTGGCTTTGCACAAACTGGTTTATGGTGTTTAGTAAAAAAAAAGAATACAAATAATAATCATTTACTCGCATCTAGGGGCAGTGCTGGGAAAGACAGAATTGATGAAGTAAAACTCCATAGGGAGATATTTAAAGATGCGTTCTAGTTAAAAACAACAGAAGGTCAAACTTTTTGGAAACACATACCTGTTTGATTCCACTCATCGCGGCTCGTACTCCTCGCAGACACAGAGCTCTGCTTGGAGAGATAGGAATTATCAAAGTCACCTTTGAGCTCAGTAGCCTGTCTAGTGCTCGTGGTATCACACATAATGGCATTCGGTGTTGCCCAGATCACATTTACGATAGCATATTTGATACAGCTGTACACCAGCAAAGAATAACGCAGCCTAAAAGAATACACCCCCCCCCTCCTTTTTCTCCAGTTTAAACACAATCCATTTTCCAGTGTAAATCACTTGTCACTCTATTGCAAATGTAACTGCTCTGATCTGAAAGAGAGAGGTGGGGAGAGAGAAAAAGAGAGAGTAAAGATTATCTTTTGGGCCATTTCACTGGCACCGTTGCATGACAGAGACTGACAGCTCTTTCAGATGACTGACAGGTGTCCTTTGAAATGCCGGTGAAGCTGCTTCTGTTCAGACCGTTGAAATGCATATTTGGAGCTCTTATCATAAAGGCATGGATGGCCTAGATAGGTGCCGTTAACATTGCAAATGGCTCCAGAATTATTCATTGTCAGTGCTGTGGGAAAGAATGGACGGGGGTGGGAGGGGTGGGGGAGTTTGATTATTCTGCTCACACAATGGCAGGGTGCTTAATGATTCCTCTCCACCTTGGCAGCGGCATGTGCCGACTTCAGGCACTAGCGGCGGGTGACACAGGTCTGGCCAAGTGTTAGAGCAAGATCATACGTCCGGGTCCCATTTTAATTTCTAATACATTAATCTTTTCCTCACAGATCCTCCATGAATATTCCAGGGCTCCTTGTTTGTCGGGAAGGCTGTCTCGCTTTCATCTATTCAGGTGGTTTCATTCACTGTGAAAGCCAGCTAAATGGACCCGATCAGTCAATGACAACTGCGATACAATAGATGTCCCTTTTCTCCTTTCAGCCTTCTGATAGACAACCCTGACACCTGCTCCCCGGGGAGACCCTCCGCCAAGTCAGTGCAGTGTTCCTTGAGAGACTTCCCTTACTTTATCAGCCCATAAAGGATTGTCACAGGTGACTATATCAGCTAAGGTATGGAGCTGCTCCCCCTGACCTGCCCCAGCACTGTGCGGTCGAGGCAGCGCGCGGTCGAGGCACCATGCTCCGCATCACAAGCGGATTAAGGTGTCTTAAACGCTGTCATACAAGCAGATTCAGTGCTTCACACTTCCTAAAAATGTTAAGCCATTGTTCCCTTCCATTAATTAGCATTGTCTTAAGTTCACTGCTCGTGTCGTTACTAATGAGGCAACGGAGACCACCGACATCAGCTGTAGCTTTGTAGAGCCTGACCTGACATTGGTTCCCGTGCTTTCCTGTCTGTGGTGTAATGACATGCAGTCAGAGACGGCTGCATCTGAGAGTGAGGCCCACACTACACTTATGACCTGAAGCATAGACTGCATATTGAAAATGTATCTGGTCTTCCAGTTTGGTGTTTGAGGCCAACCAGGAAGTATGAATATCCTGAACAGCCACCAGGGGTTGTAAAAACAAAAAACAACACTCATTTTGAAAGGCAGTGTACGGGAAAATGTATTCATGTCTCACTTGATTTACGTCAGTAAACATTTCCCCAAGCAGTTAATGGTCTCAGTCACTAGTTTCAGGTCTTCTTCAATAAAACATGATGTCTATTTTGTAAATTATGTTCACATTCAGAGCAAAACAGATGATAAAGCATGGCACAGCAGTGTTATTGACAGCTATCTGTGAAAAATCTCAACATGGGGACAGTCAAATTGCAAGTTTTGTTGTGCTGATGCAAGTGTACAGTTGAGGTTAACAAAAGTTTCAACACACATGTTATTAAAGGATATCAATAAGCCAAAATTGATATCTGTGGAGCACAGCAGAAATAGCATGTAAAAAAAGTGTTGTATTCAGGGAAACTACACCAATCTTTAAGCATTCCATAAATGTAGGTTTCATGTCCCAGAGACAAATAAAAGTGAAGTTATGATTCTCTCCCCATTTATTTAAATAAGAACCTGATCTTGTTATTCTAAAAATAGCTAAATTATTTCCTTAAATTACTTTATTAGTATCTAGTCTGCCCTTGGCCCATCAATAAGGATGAGGAAGTAGCGCTGAAAAGATCGTGTATTCTAACCTCTTGACTTTAGGCCTTGCTATGTGTTCTGTGTCCGCACAGAATTCTGTACACATTTTAAGAAACAAGTACCTACCCATAGTTGTGGGCAGTCTGATTATTGGTATGCACATACTGTCGATGTGAGTGGGTGACAACATTTACGTCACGTTGGCCCATAGTGGACCTAAGCAGATTCATAGATGAAGAAGCTATAAAAAGGCCATTAAAGGCAACAATGGCTCAAGTTCTTGGTTTGCTTGTTTCGCATGAACAAAAACGTACATAGGGCCCCTTTATTGGATGATATCTTGATTTAATGAGGACATAAGTAAGACTGACCGAGTAAAATTATCTCATTTTAGTGGCTTCACGAGAAAATTAAAAGTTTTTTTCTCTTCTTTTCTAAGGGACAGCAGTTGTATGCTTAATTGAAATGAGCCCATCAGTCAAACCACGGCTAAATGAGACTCACAGGAGCCTATATTCCAGAACGGTGCCACAATAACTCAACATGGAGAACACCTCAACAGTGAGAGCTTAAATGTTCATGCATGGCATATATGGATATTAGAAGTGTCAAGCCCAGTGATGTAGTTTAGGTGCCATTCATAATTATAGCATCTGATTTCGGCTCAAAAGGAGGGAAAGTGGGGGAAGAGCACCAATATTTTAATGGAGAAGAGACAGTCTTCTCCCTCAAGGAACATCTCCACTGACATTGGCTGCTGGGAAATTGGGATTTATACTTCCTGTTTTCTATTAATATGGAGATGAATACAAGCGCCCCTGTGTCATAAAATTAGTTTAGCTCCTGCAAATTGCAATTACACATGTTAAGGAGAGAAAAACGACGTCTGTTAATTTTTATAGGCAGGAGAAAATGTGAGGAAAATTGGGACAAATATCTAGAGTTAAAATGAACATCAACAACATGTAATTCTGTCCTCGACAAACCCGTCAGCCCGTGAGCAAATGCACCTATTTGTTCCAGTGACATGCAAGAAAAAAAAAAAGAGATCAAATAAAGTGTGACATATTTTCTTCTCCATGTGTGAAGAATTGGGAAAAGGCTTCAAAACCCAAGGAAGTCGTCCAAAAATTCCCTGTCGTCCCCCAAAGGGGGTTTGAAGGGGACATTGTTGAGCAGAGGGCACTGGTGAATGTAGCTGCAAGGTGAGGGGGGCTGTGTCACACAAATACCCCAATTTAGCAGCGGATATGGGCTTATGGCTGCCTCACCCTGGCACAGCAATCTGCCGGGACATGAAAACTGTGAACCATAGTGTTATACACTATAGTACATGTGCAGATCCTGAATAAGTGCACACTTTTTTAACTTCTAGAAAGAACAAAATTGTCAGACACGTTGTCCACAGAAGCTAAGGATCCAGTATCTACACTATAAATATTCTGCAGATTTTATTAATGAATTTTCAGCTGTGGCTGAGCCTCAGTGTAAGAGTATCACATTTTAGTGTTGCTGTTTTGTTTTTTTTTTGTTATGAACTTCTTCTTAGTCTGGCACAATAAATGAACTGCACCCGCTTGTTGTCTGGCTGGCACCATTACATTGACACTTTTTTGTTTGGGATGTAATAAACGAATTAGAGGTAATGTGTTATTTAGAGGTGCTGGGGGTGGATTATTTTTTTTCCTAACTTTTGGAGAGTTTTACTGTTTTATTTCTGGCTCCCAGTGTTCCAGATGTTACGTAACTCTTTATCTGCCTTACACATATAAGTTTGGCATATACCTGTTCACCCAATGAAGTGTTTTCTTTTAAACAACACCCAAAATAAAAAAAAGAAAAATCTTGATGGGATTGCTACAATTAGACATAAAATACTTTGAGTTTGAAATATATACCACTAGTCCCTTGTGGTTTCACCAAATGATCAATGTATGCAAACAGTATTAGACATCAAATGCACCACAGCGTCACTGTATAACACCACATACAAGCAGCAGCAGTATTTACCTGGCATTGGGGCAAACTCTCTCTCTCCACAGCCAATAGAGAGACTCTGGTATTGAGGCGAGACATTAATTCATTGTGTCAACCTGTCCCCCTGGAATATTTATGATGCTAAATACATTTAATTAGGCTCTGGGAGCTCTGATGGCAGAGAAAATGCACTGTCAGTAAAAGAGAACGAAAGAAAAAAAGAAAAGAAGAAAAGATTTTGTTACCTCTAACGCTGATAGGCTGGTAATGCTGCTTACTCATTCTAAGTGACAGGAGGACGGAACACACGGCAGAGGGAATTTGAATAACTCAAAATCAGTCGTGGCATGTTCATTACAGAGTCATCATAGCACCTGATGAGCAGAGCATGGATGCTTATTGAGAGGAGGACAGTCCCTTGGCATTAATAAGCAGGTAAACTTTTTGCTCAGCATCCAAAAGACACTGTCAAGTTTGCAAGAGTGACAAACAGAGCAGCATAGTGTGTGTGTGTGTGTGTGTGAGATTATGGTATTGTTCTTCTTGCAGAACAAAAAAAAAAACAACTGACGGTATGTGTTGCACCAAAAGTTCCTATATTGTCTTAGACTTGCATCATGTAGTTCCTATTAATTTGTATTCCGACAAAATAGGAAAACCACAACAAAATAAATCATTTTAATTATAAAAAAAAAAAAACCCAACATATTACAACACACTGCAGTGCCACACTGTACTGTCCCAACTACAACAGAAAGGACTCTGGTTGTGACGCATTGGCCGACAGCCCGGTGTAAAGTGAGCCATCATGTCTGCCTGTGATAAAAACACAGCTACAGTAAATAATAGCCAGTTTCCATCTTGACATCTGTCATCCAAGTGGAAATGGATGGGGAAATGACCAGCTCTCTATTGGCCGAGCTCTGGCTGCGTCGGTGGCTGAATGATGCAAATAGAAGATAATATCAGTGCTACACTGAATGGCATTACTCCAAATCTAATGTCATTAAAAGGGTGGGCATTAGCTTTTGCTGTCTGGTGGTAGTGGTGTGGCGCTGCTCCGCCTTGACTGACACACAGATTAAGTGCAGTGACAGGGAGCACAATAAAGTCATCAGAGAATGTGACATGTCAGTTAGGGGGGGGATGAAG
The DNA here is from genome assembly GCF_019176455.1 of Solea senegalensis. NCBI lineage: Eukaryota > Metazoa > Chordata > Actinopteri > Pleuronectiformes > Soleidae > Solea > Solea senegalensis. The sequence goes on along the minus strand of NW_025320914.1, from coordinate 32,640 downwards.
GGATGAATTGTCACTCTCTGTCAGAGCCCATCCTCTCGCTTATCCATGATGTCCCATACACCACCGTGGGAACGGAGGACGGCGCGGGCGCTTCAGACAAATATTTATTCACGTGGAGGACAAGTAGAGCCTCTCAAGCTTTTCTGTTCGCTCTGCATGTTTGTAAATTTACTCCCAGAAGAAGAGAGGATTACAGACGACGAGCCGTGGAGTGTCCATTTGTTTTTGAAAGCATTGCCATGAAATGTAATATTTTGAGTGATACAATTGACCTAACTGACCATTATTCTTTATTTAGTCCCAGGAAGTTGGCTTTTGTTGTACTCTGGCTTCAGGGATCACAGTGTTTTAATTTGTAGATGACACTGAGACTGTGTTGTTGTGAAGATGAAATTAAATGAACAGTAATAAGGGATTACAATCAATATTCTTGTAGAATACAACATTAATTTGGAACATGTGAAAAATATTAATTTATTGTAGATGTAATGCCTTTGTTTCTTTATAAAATAAATAAATAAGTAAATCCATTACATACCTTTGTGTCAGGCTGCTGCCTAAGGACCTCAGTAGCATCTCCGGGATTTTATAGTATACACTCTGGCCAAAAGATGGCAATGTTGCAGTGCTGAATTCCAAATGAGTTCCCCCCATTTTGCAGACTCGCCACTCACTGCCTTCCCTTACAGCACTCTTCTTTCCAAACCATCCCAGAAACGTGTCAAGCGCACAGAATAAATCTGCACTGAAGTGTAGGAATAATGTTAGAGTTGGCCACTTAAGAGCCACAGCGAAAAGTTGATTACACACAGCAGAGGACATATGAAGAGACAAAGTTTGGTGTGGTATTGTTGAAGGAACTGGGCCACAATGCATCGGATGCACTTTTGTCATGTTGTGGAGTTTTCGGCTTCGGATCCAATTTGTGCTTCGTCTCTGGCCAATTTCACCGGACGAGGGAACTCTTTCTAGTTTTCAGGCCGTATTAGAATATCATTTTCTTTCTGTTTGAATTTGTATGCATTTTGTCCTGGTGCAGATCAATATCCGTGGTTGTGGTTTAAAATGATTTTGTTCTTCACAAACCCGACTCTTGACATTTGGATTTTAACCTAGTTCAGCTATAGCTTTGATGCCATTTACAATCGGCAGATTTTGAGTGAGGGAGTGTTGCTCAGCAGATGCAGACAACAGGAGAGCATTTCAATGCATTTGGTGCAGTAGTCAAATAGACACCCAGCAGGGTAGCAATTGGAAAGCTATTATAGCTCTGAAATACTTGAAATGTCCCCTCTGTAAGTGCATTGTGAAGTTATGCCCATTACTGAAAGGGTTACCAGGACAACTCTGCTGAAAATAAATTATCTATTTGCTGCTCTCAACGAAGCAACATACTTCTTAGATGGGGAGAAAGAAAAAAAAAAAGCACAATAGGACACAACACGTTCATTAATTACAGAATACACAAATACAAGGGACAACTTTAACTTTGTACACCTGGACTTCTGAGTAACACTTGTTTGCTCTGTTGTTTTGAACAGAGCAGGAAACAGAACTCTCTCTCATGGCCACTTTGCTGGTCTTTATTATTGGCTTATTGCCTTTAAGCTGTCACCACTCAGAGCATTTCCTCTCTCTGGGGATTGTCTTGTGGGACTCGAGAGAGCCCGGCTGCATGGCAGCACTCGGCTCTGTAGCAGACTGCCGCTGCGTTGCTACATGTTGCACACAAATCCTGTCACGCTGCTTATTTTCCACTGATTTATACGGAAAACATGCCCTCTAACATTTCAAATATCAGTGCGAGGAGTGTTCAAGTTAAGTTGGAATTTAATTGGGGGAATAATAATAATAATAATAATTTTAAGCAGTAATTGTTTCAGCAGCTTCATTCTGTTTTCTGTGATAGTGCAAGTCAGCTTTTCTCGTTTCTCGGAGCATTTTTAAAAAAAAAAATCTTTACAACATTAAATAGGACTGTACAGTGTGCTATGGATGTTCCTCTGCATAAGGTCAACACATAGAAGGCACATGAGCAGAGTGCTGTTTGTGCCTCAGTCAGGTTCTATCTCTGCCTCGGGGCAACTGTTGTTTATTGGCTATTACATTAAAAAGTAGGTAGATCCTCAAATAAAAACCCATGGAGGCAGAGAGAAAAGGCATAAATATTTGTCAAAGGGGACAAGGAATAAAACAGATTTACTGCTTATTTACTACTTATACAGTCAAATATTTTTCCGAAGCTTTTGTTTCGTAAATGTGACAATCTGTGGGAAATAGCAGATTTCAGGTGTACAGAAATCCCAAGATTTAGTAGGGAGGTGTGTGATTTCCTGTTCCCGAGCCTAATCCCACCATTCCTCCACCTCTCCTCTCTTATGCCAGTCACATTTTCTAATTAGCTTTCCCTGTGGAGGAAGAAGATGGATTATATTTTAATATCTGGGGCCTAAAATTAGTTTATATTTTAGCAAGTTAGCACTTCTTAGAAGTTGATTTACTCTTGAAGCTGTAAAACCCGTGAGCTTGCAATTAATCATTCTCTTTGGTCTGGTTCTCAAGGCAAGAAAAAAAAAAAAAGAGAGGCTGCAGTGTCACAGTGTGGATCACAATAGGTAAACACCTAATTTACACTATTTAGAAATCACCTCTTCAGTATTGTACAACACATGACACTTGCTCCCTCAATTGTTCTGTCCTGGCCCAGTTATTAATTACTGCACACTTTTTAACAAAGCGACATTGTCTATGACTAATCATCGACACAGAATGATTAAGGACGGTCGCTTGTTTTGAATTACTCGCCTCTCCTTCGTCAGTGTTCATTCATGAGCTACATGTCACTGGCTCTTTTTCTCTCTTTGGTCAAGAATTTGGCCCACTGTTATCCGACCGCTCGCGTCCTGAGAGGCTTCCGCGAGCCCATCCATCAAGACTAAGGGGATGAGGGAGAGCGTCGACAGCGGCGCTGCAGTGATGTAAAGCACCGAGGAGCCATGGTTATTAAACCGTAAGCACGCGTTTATATAGAAATACACAAGGCTTGTCATGCAGTGTGCCATGAGGTGACTCTCTTGGGAGCGACTTCATAAAGGCGACAGTGTCTTTTTGCCCAAAATGTGGCAGAAGTCATTGAAACTTCAGCGGATTCCCCTGTTTTTAAACGCGCATTTTCAATACGTCGCACAAGAGTTTTCACGAAAGCTGCCGAGAGAATAGAATAAAACAGACTTTGTGTCTTTGTGAGTGAAATGCACTTGACAGAGGAGCAGGTGTGTGGATGCAGTTCGTCATCACGCAGCCTCCCTGTGACAGCCACACAGAGAGAGCAGAGCATCTCCCAAGTCTGGATCTGGCACGGATTTGGAGCACTGTTTGGTGACTGAAGGCAGAGCGGCGTCTGGAGGATCATCAGTGGCTCTCTCCCAGGGAGATGAGCTTCATAGGCCAATTTCATATGCAGGGCTCGGCCTCTGGGTCTGAGTGGAGGTGGGCTGGGTCCACCCAGTATACTGGCTTCATTAATCATCCCGCCAAGGCTTACCGGCAAACCCCCTATCCGCTCTCTCCTAGACAACCCCTCGGATTACACAGAGCCAGCGAAATGTCAGCCCAAATCTGAGTCTTGATGCAGATAATCATTTCAATAATATTTCTCCATTTGTGCCCCCGATGCCAGGGGAATAAAGCTTTTCCACTGTCAGGTAGCATAAGACTACAGTTGGTGGGAATACTTGACTCTGAGCCAGATGGCTTAGCCATGCTTGCAACATATGTTCAACAAGCAGGGCTGTGCCAAGCATGCATTAGGTTTTTATTAATTTGAATCAGGCAGGAATGCATACGTATATATATTTACCTGATCCCACCACTCCTCGCCCCCCCGCCCCTAGAGAAGCTATCAAAATATCACAAATTTAAAAAAAGATATTTATAGTTACCACACTTTTAATGGAACATGTTTTAATACAAACCCAAAACTGTGCCGTACCTGATTATTGCATCAAAGAAACACTTTGATGACAATTAAAAAACACGTGCCCTCGTTCCTTTAGTCTTCTTTAAAAAGAAGGGAATTAGTTTGTCACAATTCAAAGACAATTACGGCGTATATTTATGGCTGTGGCGTCTGCCACGGCGGTGTTGGTTGTTAGAAAGCAAATTACCATTTAGATTCATGAATATGCTTGGGTCCAAGACAAAAGAAACAGTACTGCATGGGAGGGCAAATTTATTCATTACCACTAAGTTGAACTTCCCTTTAACAGCCGTGTGCTCTGAAATCCTGGGAGTTCTCCTCTCAGTGACTTATGGTAGTGCAGGGGGAGGGGGGCGGCGCGCCGAAAATGTCAATAGAAATAGTAAGTGTGAGAGGGAAGGCTTGCCTAATTAGTGCCCATTTAGATTTTATGACGGCTCGGAGATCTGCTCTTCCTGACAGAGAGCACTATAGTTGCATATTGTCCTAGCCTGAGGGAACCATAGGAAAATCCAGATTTATTGTACCTATCATACCAGCATATTTCATTTGCCATTATGAGATGCCATCTTGCAATGATGCCAGATTATTTATTACAGATTAAATTGTGGGACCTGGGTGGTTGAGGAACATTTCAAAGTACCATTCCTCTTATTAACTTCTTCATTATCTGCCCCACTGTGATGTAAAAGCTCCCTCCTTCCTCTCACCGTTAACAAATACATTACTGATTGGACGACGCCTAACTGTTTTTTTTCACTCTATCGCATTTGTTTCCAAACATTAGCGCCGGGACGCGCCACAACTCGTTTGCGACCTCTACTTAGGACAGACTGTGATTTCATTAAGGCTAATTTCACACGGAGAAGTTTAGTTTCTTGTGTTTTTCCTCCCAGATGTTTTGTTAATAACCAGGAATCTGTTGCGATGCAATTTTTCCTGCGGGTTAATCATATTAATATTGTGGTGTATTTTAATTACCTGCAGCTGCATTATGTTTTCTGACGGTGTGAGCGTCGCACTGTCCTTGTGGTGCCATCGTCCTCGGCAGCTCCCAGATGCTTGAGCGGTTTTAAATATTTTGTGTATTAGGTAGTGTTTATTTACTGTGTCCCTTAAACCCTAGGTTGTTGGCATTTATCCTATTTACACATCAATATTACATCTCGGCGAAGGCCTTGAGAGTTGCATTTAAGTCATCGTGCAGGGTGATATTAAAATGTACTCCATACTGTGAGGGGAGCTCGTCAGGGAATAGCTGGGCCCTGGTCTCCCATTAACCAGCATAAAAGTGTCAGCCACTTTAATTACATTCATGCCTTCCCCAGTCCATTTTACTGCAGCTGCAATCAGATTTCATGCACAGACCTGGTACCTCTGTCTGTTAGGTGAGAATCTGGCATGCTTCTAACATGATATTTTAGACCTTATTTTCCACATGTGTCATTTGAACGGATGATATATGAGCAGTGTTTGGATAACGTCAGGTGTTTCCATGCAGCAGGTCAGTGGATCTTCACTCACAGGCCGAATGCTTGCACTCTCAATGTGAATTTGAGTATCTGTCGCCGGAATAGTTGATTAAGTTGGCACATCCAGCCACTAAATATCAGTGCACCCCACTGAGAGAGGAGGAATTGCCTGTACACACGGCACCCTCGCACAGAAGTGTGACAGCACAGCTAGGGTGTGTGTGTGTGTGTGTGTGTGTGGAGGGGGGGGTTGGAGTTCAAGTTCTACCGGTCAGACTGTTAGCGAGCGTGGAAGAGGCAGTGTCACTTACTGTTTCATGGGGACGCTTCCTGACCTTCTAGGAGTGAAAGCGAGATCCTCTCTTGTTTATACTCAGCCATGGATCAGTGCGTGGAATATGTCTACATCCTCTCAGCCAATTTCACACAGAGGAGGCGCAGTGTGGGCGGCTGACACAAGCCGTTTCCCCCGGACGACGAGGCCCATCCCTCACGCGCGTCCTCTGTCTGTGACTGGAGGTGTGGAGAGACAGACACAGACAGAGGCACTCTCCTGCTCCACTGGGCCACAGAACTATCTGCTCCCTGGGGAGCCTCGTGGTGGGACCAGCCTCTGACTCCGAGTCCTTATTTAAGAGACAAAGTACTTTCTCAACCAAACAGTGGAGACAAAATTAAGAGATTTATTACTTTGGTGGCACCGATGTAATTTACTTTTTTTTTTTTTCTATGTTTCATCAGAGTGCATGTGAAATTTTTTGATTTTTACCAACAATGTGGGATGCGCCGCATTGTGACACTGTGTGTTCCACCAGTGCATGGTGGAATTATGAAGGAAAAAGGCTCAGCTGAAGTGAGTCCTTCTGAAGGTAATTTATAGGCCAAATAAGTGGACATAAAGCACTCAGGTGAATTATCAGAGAAGCCGTTAATTACCTCTAATGATACGAATGGGACACACACATTTGCTATAAAAACTATTTACGGCGCAACATTAAGGTCAAGCTTTTCTTAAAACCAAGATTCATGTGCGCACCAGTCATTGCAAAAATAAGCACAAAACAAACCCCAAAAAAAAAACCCTTAATTACAAAGTAAGAGGTTTATACTGTTGTGGCTCGATGCAATTTTGCATTAACAATCAAAAGGTAATCAAACGTCAGCCAGTGATCCCACTTCAGAACCACACACTGCTCTTGGATGAAGCCTCTTCACTTCATGCCCAATTGATCTAATTACATAAAGGGAATTCTCTCCCTCTCTGTCTCTGATATAGAGGCTCCTGTTAGATCTGGCTGTTCAGTTAATTAAGTCTTCATTCTTTATCACAGAGGTGGACCTGGGAAAGACATCCACTATTCTGTCTTCCCAGAGCCTCTCGGTGTGTTGTCTCCAGCCACTGTCCTGTGTTCCTCTCTGCTGCTCGCCTTGTAATCAGCGACCCCGGTTTCTCAATTATGGGGTGTGAGTTTGAGCTCTTTGGTGACCTTCTCTCAGTGATCCTACTACTGACCCTTCAATAAGCGCGCAGCCTACCCGCCACTGCTTTGTGTGTTGCATCACTTCTTCTTCTTCTTTTTTTTTTTTCATTTGTGGAATCTTTATGAAGAGGGAAATGAAAGGAAGCGGGTCACTCGTGTTGTGTTCTCACATCCAGTCACTTCAGAGGCTCTGAACAGGGGCTCGGTGTTTACTTTGATTCTATGTAGGGTACACCTTAAGTTCAGAGGTCGGAGGGCAGCGAGCATCACTCTCTTGTAGGTAATCATATCCAGCTTTGTGCACCCTGTACCCTGACACTGAGGGTGGCAGCTTAAAGGCTGTCTGGAGTCTTATTCCACCAGTGGACCAGACTTTTTGATATCCACATCCAAACCTCGTCCTCTGGTCCTGATGCAGGAGCCACGGAGCTCAGCTCTGTGTTGATGTACAACTCTCTGCTACACCAGTTGTTGTTGTTTTTGTTTTGTTTGTTTTTTTACTGTACCATACCTCATTTCTAACACTCTGCAGTTTTAAAATGACATATTAGCAAGCCGCGGGTGGTTAAAGGTGATGCAAAGATTACAGCTATTTACTGAATTATCTGTCGGTGAGACTAGACTCATATCTCTGCATATATTACCTTGAGCTTGAGTTTAAAGAGCGATTGCTCAGAACAAGGAAGTTAAAGAGGCAATTACATAATGAAATGGGCCATCAATTCTGTCCGTGGCTTTTTTTCTTCCTCCTCTTTGAACAGAGATGGCCCAGATATCAATGGTTTAGCTGACCCGGGAGAAGTACAACTGTTTGTATTAAACTCTCCTTTATCAAGGGACTGAGAAGCTGCATACATTGGGTCTGCCTGGCTTTCTATCGCTGTTCTGTAATTCAGTTATTAATTACCCTTCCTCTCAGAGCAGCAGGGGCCATTGTATCTAGAGTGTTTCCATGGTGACCCCAGCCCATTTGTATAAGGTTTGTGTCAGTGTTAAGACAAGACCTGTATTCAAATGGCCTCCATCTAAATATAGCAGTGTCTCATAATGCGAGGGTTATTATCGTGAAATTAACACTGCGCCGCTGCAGGCTGGATTACGTTACAGACTGCTAATATTTAGCACTTGTGCATCTCGCAGTGGAAATATAGAAAAAGGGGCTTTTAGATTGGTTTAAGTATTCAAATTAGGTTTGATTTCAGAGTGCATCAAATACATAATATTAACAGATAGAGTACATATTAATAAACATTTGCTTTTTTATGCTTCACAAGAGTCCCACCTATGACTAAGACTGTATGGTCTGCAAACATCTAAATATTATGCAGATAGAGTAAAAATGACAATTTTTATGCAAGACGTAATATAAAGGTGGACTGTAAGATTAAGTAAACATAGTTTTATAGTTCATTCTTTATTTATTTTCGCCTTTTCTATCCTGTATATTTGATTCTGTTATTAAACTGTGTTTATTGATAGATGCAACTGGCTCTCGCTCCATCACTGTTATTTTATTTTGCATGTCATTTTTCTATCAAGAATGACAACTAATGAATCGCAGACAACGACATGGTTGAGTTACATGGTAGTTTCAGTTGTGATCGACTCTGTTGGACTTGAGGAAAGTACGAGTAGAACGCAGTGAGTGTCTTATGAACGGCTTTGGTGTCTCGTCCGTGTCCTCTCCGTGTTACGGCTGTAGTTTGTCCTTCTGGTGTCAGAGGTAGTCAGAGGTCTTATTCAGGCCCGAACAGAACCCACACCTTCTGTCACAGCCTCCAGCCCTGGGCCCGACGGCAACCTGCTGCCAGGCCTATGTGCACTGCCAGTTGTAGTTTTTAATTGGCCATCTGGGGAAAGCTGGATCTAGTGGCTGGATATTAATCAGTAAATTAACCCAGCCATAATACAGCTCCCTCCCAGTGGAAGCCCAGCAGCTGTGGGCAGAGAAAGAGACGGCGAGAGCACGAAAGAGAGATGAACCATAGGCTGGAGAAGCTGAAAAGGGAGGCTTCCGCATGGGCTGGCTTGTGATTGAACATTTCCTCCGTGTCCCCTGCCACACTCCCTTGTCTGCAATGCCGCTGACCCCCAATTTGTCTGACAATCACATGGAGGATTATCTTTCAGTGCAGATGTCACAGGTACTGCCTCTCGCTAAGGACAAAGCTGCAAATTCGAAGGCGACGCTTGCATTTCTGGCTTAAACTGACAGCTGTATTGAAAGCTGGAGTGATTGGAGGGAGAGTGTTCGACAAAAGTTCGGGGGGAGGTTACTTCTGCAAGGTCTCTCTGTGTGGGAAAGTGATGTGTGCATCTCTGTGTGTGCGTGTGTGCGTGTGTGCGTGAGTGCATGCGTGCGTGTGTGTATCATTAGTGTATTTAACTGACTGGAATTGCTGGCAGTCCCCAGTGTTAACCAATTAAAAGGCTAATGAATATACAACAGCTAATTATTATTAGTAAGCTAAATTATCATAATAGCCTGAGCTTATACAGTTTCAGCAATGAGTCTGGACATATAGAGAATAGTGAGAGAATTTTTTTAGGGCACATGCACACAAGAAAGTAGCTAATAAACTTGTGTATAATAGGCGTATGTTAAGATAAAGGAAGAAGTAATACTGCAGTTATCAAGTTAAAGGCGTTGTTTTGCTTGTATTGTACACGTTTAGGTCTTAAGTGTGGATAAATGTGCACATTTATATTGCAATAGTGAAAAAATATATAACATATTGTCATTTACTTTCTGAAAATCTTATAATTAATCATTATTGATTAATTAAAAACAAAACCGGTCATTCACTTAGCAACAAAGCCCTCAATAGCCTATTGTGACCAGACATACTGTAACATAATGGAATACTTTAACATGTCTTCATCTTAACAAACGTCTATTGTCTTCCGGTCCAATTTGTAAATGCAATTTGCATTTTAGTGATGAACATAAAACTTCTCTTAAACAAAACCAAGAAAAATAAAAACATTTATATGTCTAAATCCGCTCCTTGTTAGAGAGACCGTTCATACGTCATGTTACATTAACACTTCCAACCTGTATTGTTCTGCACCGCCATATAAAACAAAAGCAAAAAAAAACCAGCACAGCAGCGAATGTCACAATACATCACAGGCAAGCAATGTCAACCACTGACCCACTCTGCGTCTTTATATATTCATGCATAGCAAACACAAAGACTCAAACCCGCGCGGCATATGCAATCTGACCCTGCAGAGGACTTTTATGGTGTGATGTCATCACGCCCCATTGTCATAAATGAACCGCCGCACTCCTCCGCCTGCCTGTCAATAAATTTTGAAGGGGCCTCAGTCATATGTTCCCCCTCTCTGCCGTGCTCTGGACGGACATGAAATAATTGCCATGCAAAGAGTTGCACGTTTCCTTTTCTAATTTTAAGGGTCAACAGCATTTTAATACCATTTAAACACACACACAGTGTTTTTTATGATGCATGTACAAGCGGCTTTTGATAGCTTAGCCAGCCAAGCATGGTTAAAGACAGAAAGCATTGCAGCTGCTTCCAGGACCCACTTAATTTAGTCCCCTGACCCCAGTTCACCTGAGTCTGCATGGAAATCATAATGCAATTCAAGTGTGAAGAAAAATGATATAGTGTGTATTTACCCCAAATATTTATGCAGGGCCCACTAACAGTCATGCTTACTTCTAATAAAGGGAAAGTGATGCCTTGTAACACTGGCTGTGCTGGGTTGCTGCTACATTGCCTGGGGCCATTGTTTCCTCCATTATCATTTTCATTGGATTCCATACAGTGTGTGTGTGTGCGTGCGTGTGTGTCTAGTGTTTACAGTGTCTGCCTCATATACTGTAGGACTTTGATGTTTTACAAAGCCATTTAGGATATTGAGAGATTTTATTTTCATTTCTATATTTTTAGAAATGTTGACTTTGTTGTCAATGTAAAAAGTTTTATTATTTGTATTAGTTAATAAAATACTATGTTCCCAGTGGTCAGAAAACCCATTAAATGCTGGGTTTAAAGTAGGAATGCGTTTACTCTCCTTCGACACTCTTGGGTCAAATTACTCTGTAATGCATGTGGGTTTTTAGTTCTTATTGGGTTGATATTGGCTACAACAGGCACTTTTTTTGTGCTTATTTTAACCATAAAAGCACCAGATAATGTCCTGTAACTAAGTGCTTGTGCCCACTTTTCCAGAATAACTTCCAATATCAGGCAATGATTTACAATTTACTGCATGTTGAAATACTGTTTAAAACAAAGAAAAAAAGGTTTATTTAGAAAAGCACTGCAGTTGTACACGAAACAACAGATTGTTTTTGTTTCTCTTAATGTTTCTTTGTCTCTCAATGCTTCCAAAAAATGGAAAATACTGTATGTAACGGTGTTCTTCCCACTCTCCCACACTGATTCTCTGGCTTCCTGCAACAGCGCGAGTGAAATGACCGTAATAAACACACGCAAGGAGCCTCATGCATTTTTTGAATAAATGCACACAAATATAAATAAAAGACAAAAAAGACTGACACAATATGTCACTAACTCACTAATATGTCTAACTCTAAGATGCACATTTGCTTTTCAGGCTTTTAGTCATGAAAGTTTACTTATTTATGGGTAAAAGAAAAATGGGAAAAAAAATTGTCAAATTTAATCGACTCTTTAAACAAACAGAGCAGCGCCATAATAATTTTAAGTTTATTCTTCATGTGACAAAGTGGGGAAAAAAATGGGTGAAACCGCCCTTTAAGTAATGTCACTGCTGTAGTTTTTCACTTTTTTATTTTGTTCCTTTGTACGGGTGTTTTTTGTTTTCCCTCTTTTTTTGTACTTTTTACAACTTGGGACAGCTCTCAATGTTTCATATTATTATGACCTAAAAAAATGTAAATTTGCCGATGAAGTAAAATGTACAAAATATTAAGGACTGTAACATTGTCACTGTTGTTTTCCACTCTCTGCCTCGATGTGTTATACAATCCATGCTCGGGTGGTGCAGGGGTGAAAACAAAACACACACATATACAAAAAGTGTAATTGCCTTTTTTTTAGTGAGTTCACATGGGTTAAAAAAGTCCTGTGTATAACAGGTAATTTTTTTTACTGCATGATCTCTAGGTGTGTGTTTTTTTCTTCTTTTTTCCCCCCCATCATATTCTTCTGTCTGCTCTCGGTTGCAGTTCACTCAAACTGACAGCTGCTGCAGCGGTCTAACAATGTGTCTATTGCTTCACATCCCCGCTGTCAGCTGACCTGATGATACCGTGTGCTACCTGAGGGATGAAAAGAACACGCAGGAAAACACAATAGGATAAAATAGGAAATCCTCGATACGGCAATGTCCCCTCAATTGGGTTGTTATTCTGCAGTTCACTTTCCTTAAGAAGTGTGTCAATAGCTATTAGCTCCCTAACAAGGGGATCAGGTGAGCACGGTAACAGTGGAGCGAAGCTCCCTGAGGCACAATCATGTTCTATATTTCCTGAGGGGAGGTCTGTACTGTACTCTGGGTAGCAATCTTCCAGAGGCCTATTAGACTACTGTAGCTGTATAAAGAGTCAAGCAGAGAGGGTGTCTCATCAGTGCTGATAACAGGGTATCTGGTCAAGTCATTAGCTCTCCTCTTATTGAATTTCTCCAACCAAATGAAGCTAAATAAAGCTATAGATGGTGAGAGGAGCCTGCAGCCCATTAATATGCTGCCTCACTCCCCCCCCAACCCTCCCCCGCCATTGCCGAGCCGCTGACACTCGCTGGCTTCCTCCCCTCTTCTCTCTCTCTCGTCTAATCTCTCATCCTATTCCTCACACTCTCTCCTTTCTCTTCCTTTCCACTCGTTTCTGCCATCTTCCCCCCTTCTGTCATTTTCAGCTTGTCTCCTCTCCTCTCTTCTCCCTCGTCTCCTTCCTTCCCTCCTCTCTCCTCCCTCGCTTCCTCCTTGTCTGGGGGCCCTAATGGTGAGCATGTACAGCAGCTCTGACACCGTCACATCTGCTGGCAGAGAGGGTCTCTCTCTCACCACACAGCCTGCTAATGAGATCTTCCCCATTTAATTAATACCATAAGAATTTTAATTCTGACTGAATCAATTTAATGTGATGTGATTTTGTCAGCTCTATTCCCCAAGTACAGAAAAAAACAGAGCAGGCCCTGATGCTTATTACATACATCATTTCACGGGCCCTGCATTCCCTGCTGACTTAAACAAATTCTAATTAAGACTAATTAAAGCATCATTTATGAAAACGCTTGTGATAGTTATGCAAACATTCTGGGTGGGTATGCTCTGCATGATAATTACCCTCGGTTTAAATTAAGACCTGTTCCTTGGCAATTATGCTAGCCACACACCAGCACCTCATGGATAACGCTCTTTATGCACTTCCTACAATTAAATATGAGACCTGACTCCCTGAACTATTTTCCAGGAATCCATTTTATAAGAAGAAAAGGTTGATTGTGCTCTGTTGTTTGCCCGCCTCTCTTAGGAGAAGTAAATGGAGCCAACCCAGTGTTGTGTATCAGAGTTGCATTGGGGTTAAAGTAATGATCATAAAGCAGCGGCGACGGCTGATATCCTAAACTGACACCCGCTGCCTTTGGATGAGGTGATTAGTCTGTGTTTTCTAGGGGAGTTTTTGTCACATTAATGCCGGTTCTGCAGATGTGAGCAGATGCACCATCTTTAGACCTCCACCTCCGCTCCCTGCTGGGTTACTTCAAATACATAACACGTCTGCAATCGTACTGTAGGTTGTTTTTGTGATGTGTCCTAATTTGGCTCTTTTCTCAGGCCAGACTGAACATGTAACAACAACAGCACGTCCATACAGTATTTGAAGTTGGTCTTTTAGTTGTGTTAGCACTAAATAAAGGAGTTTCTTTTTTGACAATTTGAGTAGCATATGTTTATTTACTCTCTTGTGAAGGAGACTCGAAAATACTTAGGGGCCGTCCACACAGAGACGATGTTTCAGACGTTATCTTTTGAAAACGCCTCCCAGAGTAGTAAAATCTCAAAACGGCTGTCAATGAAAAGTAACTCAAGTCAGTGTGAAAAGACGCTATTAGATAGAGAGAAAAGAGAGAAAAACAAAAACTATTTAGACGTTAGTAAACAAAACAGATCGGTGCTTGTTCCACTCACAAGGAACCGGGGGTATAAATCTCACTCGTTAACACATTTCATCTCATTAGTTTGGGTAGAAAAACTGAAGTCCCTTACAAACAAATCTGAAAACTACTGGAACTCCCAACCAAAAAAATACTGTAAAGTCATCTCTCATTAATTAAACAGATTAAATAAATGTTAGTTATGTGTGAAATTATCCAGCTGCTGGCAAGAGCATTATATCATTTTATATTAAGTGTACACACTTAATATGAAGCTATTGATCCAGCTTTGCCAAGTCAGTATATGGGATGTATTTCCTGAAAGGCTTTGTGGCGCTAAGGAAATTTATCAAATAATTAATCACAATTTGGCTGTGAACTGTTCAGTCATTGTTGGCCTCCACTGTGTGCATGGGAGGTTGAAAAATGGTGAAAACATTTGATGAGAACAGGATTTCTCCCTGTAATTAAATGTGTTGACCCAGTGGCTTATGTCAGCTGGCTGTTAATAGACATCCTGCAGAACGCTGCCTCTTTATCAGGCTCTTAGCAGGAGTTTACTGTGTGACGCCATTACACCTATCAGCTCTGTTGATATGGTGGCACACTCCCAGCAATACATTGTTCCACAGCGCTGCAGGGCCAGGCTATTCTTACTTTACTGGCTCTGTCTATGAGGCACCTCGCTTTCACTTTCATGGGGAAATAAGAAAGCCTCTACACCACAGCATTGTTTGAGAAACTGTACACTCACCGGCCACTTTATTAGGTACATACGACACAGTGCTAGTGAAGTGATGACTGAAACCTTAGTGATGACTGTATGTGTAAAAAAAATAAGGGCTGTCAATAGATGGGTTAGACTAATAAATGAAATACATTAATCTAGATTAATCTTAATTCATTAATGAAAGAGTAATGTGTGCATTTTAGACACCATTGTTAACTACACACAGTAGTGCCATTCCCTATGCAACAAGAACATGTGTTAACATCACAACAACAAAAAACTCCACTTGAGAATATCCTTAGAAACTCAGACATTCATATTTGTCATGATTAAGTGAGAGAGGGAGAGAGAGAGAGAGAGAGAGAGAGAGAGAACAAAAGCACAGTCACGCTCTCCATCTTCAGCTACTATCTCCGTCTCTCCTACAGTATCTGACTGACTGCAGGCAAGCGTTAATGTCAGAGGTCAGCCAGCGCACACTAGAAGTAAACAAACTTGTGTTAACCGCGTAAAATTATTATGTCATGTTAATCTCGGCAGTATTAATAGCAACGATTAACGCGTTAACTTTGACAGCCCTAGTACAAAATACAGTTTCTGAAGAATTCAGAGTGCCGCCAACAAATCTGCCTCATTAAAAACAATTTCAATCATTTAAATCATTTCCCATTCTGATGCTCAGTTTGAACTTGGAAGTTGCTGTCTTATAATTGAAACATTAAAACTGAACAGGTGGACTTAATAAAGTGAGATACACAATTAAACAGCACAACACTGTACTGAGATTAAATTATACTCAACCAAATACAACTTCATGCACAATCCATTTTCTAACCACATTGATTGGAGACGTCCTGTGTTAAGTTTGATTGCAGGACACTGGCGACAGTATTTTTTGCCGTATCCACGTCGGTAAATAATTCTGCTCCATTGCCCTTGTATTAGGCTTTTCGCAGCTAATTCCCGTTGTCAAAATGGCGACTCACTACATTCATCTCTCTTGTCCTACAGCCACAGGATACTTAGTATAGATCTACACAAATAAAATTGAGCAGATGTGAAGCTCTGCGCGGCATGGTAATTCATCACGCTTTTAAATGCTTTTAATAAAGTTATGGCTTCCCCCTGCGCTCAGATGGGGCCTCAACATTGTGGTGTTGTTTATATGTTTGCACAGCACTTATCACTTCTGTCATGTTTGTTTACTTTCCTCAGTGTGTTCGATTTTGGCAATGCCGCGGCATTATTGCGTTTTACTTCATGAGAGGCAGCTGGTTCAATAAGACGAGGGGAGAAAAAAAACAAGCCCTATTCCCAGATCAGTTGCTGGTGAGGTTGGGGGGGAACTGGAGCGGCAGCGAGCAGACCCCAGTTCCACCCACGTCCTGTTTTACGCGCACTGCCTTCCCCTGTACATGCAGATGGCACAGCGCTCCCAGATTTCATTTGAGGTAATCTAATCCTTCCACTGCTCCCTCTAGAAAGGAGGAGTATTAGCGGCCATATGTCAACCAGATTTGTCAGATTATTCATTACAATTAATTGCTGTTCCACTTAAGGCCTTTAAGGCTGTGAATTGCTCCAAAATCTATTGCAAACACAAAAATTATGAGTAAAAGACTTTGGCCCTGTCATTCAAATTTCAGGCTGACCTTTAGTGGAGCCTGGCTTTTCTGAGGGAGTACAGCAAAGAGAGCCTTTCTAATTGGTGTTTCTTCAGACTTTTTTCTTATTTTCCATTTACAGGTAGAGTGTCTGTCTCTACTGACATGGAATGCCGGGAAGGCTGTTGTGCCACAGTCCACAGTGATTACACCGACTGCCTACTAAAGTCCACTGTTCACGTAATGTTGCAGCAACTGCTCCAATAAATATACTCGCATGCTAGTTATATTCATATCTGCAATTTGTTTTGCTTATATTTGGGAGGCAGTAACACCATAGTTAGCTTTCTGCGCACTGTACACTGTCAACTGAATTTCAATGTGGACCTTTTTCGAAGGTTGGCTGCGAGGCAGCCTAATAGCCACCTGAATTAATGTGCTGTCCAAGGATATGAGCCATAATACTTTGGTGATTAATGTTTCACTGGTGCTCTGCTTCCATAGTTATGGCTCAGACCCAAGAGATAAACTATTCACTACATACTCAAATCACATTCAACCACAGATTCACGTTGAATCAGATTTGTTACTTGTGTAGTTTTGGTGTTTTTCTTTTTTTTTCTTACCCCTAACCTGACTTTTTGTAAAAAACATATTGATTTTAAATCCTATTAGACCAAATCATACCAAGTAGTCCTTGAAGAAAAAGTCACAGCAAATTACAACATTATGATTGACTGTGATTATGATTGAAATCCATGGGGCTGATTCATTGCTGATGATGTATTTTGGTTAATTATGGAATTAAGGCACTAGTGCCGGTGTGATTGGCCCACTTAATTGTGCTTTATGAGATGGGGCTTACCAGGCAGGGCTTAGAGACTCAGTGTTAGGGCTGAAGTAGGAGGAGAAAATCTCTCCCAGGTCATATTACCCATTTCAGAGTTAATGAGAAGGTAGAGGTAAGAGGATCCATCACCATATCAATCCAAACTACCTCTCCTTTCACCTCCGCTCCAACTGCTTTTATCTTTTCCACATTAATCATCATTAGTGTGATATAATATTGCCATAATCTGAGTTACACCTATTAATAAAATATGCCATACATGTATGTGTTTTACTGAGGAAACTAATAAATAAAGAAGATTTTATTTATTTTCTTTGGAGTACACACTTTATTTTGATGTCCTTTCTATGACTGGGTATGATTCAGGGCAAAAACAGGCAGATGTATTGCTCATCATTAATCACAGACAGGAGGGTCCGTTTACCTCTGTCGTGTTTCTCATTGTGCTTGACGGCTCAGACTGCCTCAAGTGCCTCCGAGCAGCTCAATGAGATCTCATATCCACCTGTATATTGGGAACGGAAGGCGTTGGAAATGTTTCAGATTCTCCTCTACACTCGCGGTGCCAGTGGATCGATGCTCTAAACTCCGCTTGCCTGGCCTCGTCTCATCACTGTACTCGCGCCGACTGACACATCCTCATTATATTACAATATGGTTGCCACTAAAGGTCATTCTTGCAGAACATAATCACACACAATCAAAACCACAAACTTCATATATCAAGGAGACAGTAAATAGCCTCGGG
The DNA here is from genome assembly GCF_019176455.1 of Solea senegalensis. Classification (NCBI taxonomy): domain Eukaryota; kingdom Metazoa; phylum Chordata; class Actinopteri; order Pleuronectiformes; family Soleidae; genus Solea; species Solea senegalensis. The sequence goes on along the minus strand of NW_025320914.1, from coordinate 14,658 downwards.
GTTTATTTTCTGCTGCCACAGACATGCATCCGGTCTCTTCATGAACTGAAGTTTTTTGGTGACTTAAATGAAAATCACAAAACCACAGCACTCTTGTTTAAATTGACTTACTCAGAAGTCATAAATATTACAGATAGTTACGTACATGTTGTTTCTCCATCTGCAGTAACAACTGTAGCCATAAATCTGACATTTCCTTTTTTTATTCTTGCAGAATTTAGTTGCCATTTATCAGATTATTTTAATTGAGAGAGATGGGCCCTTGTGTGTCCAAGCTCCAGATCTGTCTCTTCCTCCATCAGGAGTCGGCTGTCATGAAAATAAGTGTCAAAGTAAAAAGGAGAGAAAAAAAAGAAGGAGCGGAAACATACCCCTCTCCTCCATATTACCATAATGAGGAAAACACACTTAGTGGGCCATGACCTGATGTCATCTGATTATACCCATGATTAATGATATCCTTTTACCAAAACATGCCACTACTGTAACTATCTGGGATTAAAAGCAGCAGATGATAATGTATTCATGCTTTCACTGTAGTGTTTTTGTTAACTGGTGTGTGTTTTTAAAACTTGCTAAGAGGCGACGTTTTTGTAAGAAATCATTTAATGATTATTTTTTGTCTTTTGTCTTTTAAGAACTTGATGTGAAGACGTGTCTTCTTTCGGGTCTTCCTTTTGTGAGCTACTGCACCGAGCGTTTTCATTCAGGTCCAAGTGTGGTGGACACACGTGCTCATTTGATGTGCGGCCCATAATTGGTCGACAGAGTCCAGTGAAATAACAAAGTGGAGTCGACACTTTCTGTTACTTTTGGTGGCGCGGATGATGCCGGTAATGGTCAACGTGCGAGAGAGAGAGAGCTGAAATTGTTTGTGCTGCTTCTTTAAAGCGTCTTGTTTTGTGCTCCGTCTCCAGATACCAATGTCCAGTCGATGACTCAGTTCAAAATATTTTCCTCTGGTTTTTCCTCCGTCCAGACGCCATGTCAACAAAGCCCCCAGTGTTGCTGTGATGTAGGAGCTACAATGTCAGTCTGTCCGCTTAATTGCGAGTGGGATGAATGTTAATTTACTCAGTCAAGAACCCTCTTTGTCGCACTTTTATAGCCCAGAGGTGTAGATTTACATCTTAGGAATACAATGAGTTTTAGCTTGTGCAAAAAAGGGGGTTGATGGGGCCCACATTCCTCTGCGTCCCACTGCATATTGTTCTATTGTATATGAACACCTCTCTGCCACAGAACTGGTAAGGGTAGGTGTTGAAGATGGGAGGGGCATCCTGACCTTCAGCTGAACTCCAGCAAACGGCAACACTCTATATATACTCAGCCTCTATGTTCAACTTAACTGAGTGGTGGTGACGTAACTGTGCACAACAGACCTGTCAACACAGCACCGTCGCGTGTGAACGACTTTCCTTCTTAATCATTAAAATGTACGTATGTGCTCTGTGTGTGTGTGTGTGTTATACTATCATGGACAAATTGAACAGCTCAGACATTGTAAAACTCTCGGGGAGATCTAGTCCACTGGTATAAGGAGTGGTACTGTATAATTATAAGAGAGGTGGTCCTGGCCTCAGGGGATTGCTCGCTGGATCTCACCAGAAAAGGTTTCCTGTGTGCACTACATGAATATGCTTCCAGAAACCCACCCTGCATTTGTGTATTGGGCTGTCAAAAAAATAAATGAAAAGCCATTCTAATAGGTGACCCCTGGCCTAGTTCATATTTCCTGTCAATTATGAAAGTATGAAGTCATGCATAGTTATGAGGCATGGGCGGGCCCATTAAAATTCATAAATGATTTGTGTTTATACCAGGTTTCTCTAAACCACTTAATTCCACGTGGTCATGTAGAACTAATGCTGCACCCCACTGTATACCTTAAAAGAAAAACACCACACACACACACACACACGTGGCATTGTGCTTCTCACAGACTTTCATAACTCAATTTACAAAAACCTACGTTTTAAAAAAACACAACTTAACAAATCGCACTTGCTTTGTTCTTGCTCGAGTGGTGGCAGCATGTGATTTAGAGACAGTGTTTCCATAATCAAGCGTTTTTACGTAAATCAGAAGAACTCTTTCGCCAACTGCCATGACAATGGACTAATTGTTTCCTGGTAATTATACCTTATTCACCAGTAAACGTTTTGTCGACCTCGTGAGGTTCTTGAGTAACTCAGGTGTGTGTGTGTGTGTGTGTAATTACATTTCTTAAGGTCAACCTTTCACCAGGATGAATTTGTGAAATTGCAGAGTTGACCACTTTAGGGCATGGATCCAAATGCAATTAACTTTGTTAATAGATCTGCTCTTCTGTGTGGCGAAAGACAATTCTGAGTGCCACTGATTGACACGTGTAAAAGTTGTCTCTTCATATCTCAGATTATTATGTCATAATATCCTATTCATGACGCCACAAAGGAGTGTTGTCACGTGTAATCCTGGATACCAGCGTAAAGAGAGAGTTAAAATACACAAACATTTGATTTGTTTTCCCTCACCATGCAGGGGCCTGGTGTGAAGATATTGATCAGAGCCCATCCTGGTCAATCAGACTAAATGATTGCTTATATAGCCTGAGCCTCTCCTGCTGGCTGGAAGGCATGAGGGTTGGGGTGTGTGTGTGTGTGTGTGTGTGTGTGTGGGATCCAACAGAAAACCAGTTATAGCAGCTCAGATATGAGCTGCCTGGCCACTGATAGATCCCAGCAACCTTGTGGAACTGAGCAATGCAAATGTACAATAAACAGGGTCTAAGCTGGTGGAGGTCTTTCAATCACACTGGGGCAATAGTTCAACCCCCGGCACGCATAATCCGAGCCTTGAAACCCCTGGGACTCCAGCCTCCAACCTGCTCAATGGCACAAAGATATTAGATAGCCATATGTAGATTCACTAGGTAAACAGACTCTCGTGATAACACAATATGCTCTCTTTTCTGTCGGGAGAATATTTTAAGCTAACTTCTGCTTTCTTCTGAGAGGAGGCTCAAATTGAAGGCTTAGCTTTGTGCCATCAGAATTCAATGCCGCTGTTTGCTTTGTTTAACGTCCTTGATATATCTCTTGCTGAGACGAAATTGGTATCTCCTCTTTGTGAATTAAGTTGCCTGGGTTTTTTTTTTTTTTCATTATGGACTCAGCCAGGGCTGGAGAGTCTCCCCGGCAGAGGGCTTGTTGAGGGCGGCCGGAGTGTGTTTAGGTGAATAGTAAAAAAAGATAATAAATTTAAAAAAAAAAAAAAGGGGAAAATAAATTGACAGGGAGTTGGAAAGAGAGGGGAGAGACCGGCGCTGTTCTTTGGATACTGATTCCAGATGCAAAAGTCATGTAAACTGAGGTGGTTTATTCTAACGGGCCGGTGATTAAATCCACATGTTAAAAATTCATCACCATGAATCTCCTGTATGATTGTCTTGGTGCTGTATTTGACATTTATTGTCGCTGTCTTCACCCGATGTTTCAGCTCATGAGGTTAATCCTTTCCTCGGACATGTTTACTTACTCTGCCGTTCACTCGCACACATTCAAACATTCATATACCACCATGTAAGCGGGCCAACGTGAAACACCAGCGCTGTCTTCTCTTTCTTCCTCTATGACACATGCATCCACCAGAGCAGCCCATATGGAGACAAATGACAAGCACACACACACATACAGTACACACACATACAGCTGAGAGTCTGTCTATACGTGGGGGAGGGTAAGCAGCGATGGAGGATGGGGTGGAAGGTGATGGGGGAGGTTGGGGACTGTTGACAATGTTCTCCAGGTCTGTGTAACCCCTTCCTCCCCTCCTTCCCTCCGTCCCTCCCACCCTCGCCAGCAGCTCAGTAATCCCAGCAGGAGCCACTCCAGCCTGGGGAGAGGGTCCTTCCGGGCAGCAGGGGCTCCAGAGGGGAGGAGAGGGGTGGGGGGTGGAGGGGGGACACAGAGAGAGACACACAACACGGTCCACTTTAGGCTTGCATCACATGATCCATGTGAAAGGAGGTGGATGACAAGGAGCTGGCACCGATCATCTATTCCGCCTGTCCATTACGCCGGATAGTGTGAAGTGACAGGAGGACGACATCTTCAAAATCCAGTAGATCAAGCGCGTATTGTTTGCAACAAATGTAGCAGAAGTAGCCACAGGAGTCCCAGAGAAGACCCGGCTAAGTTGTTCTGAAATAGCACTCATCTCCTCTGATTGTCACTTTTCCCACTTCTAATTGCTTTAAGAGTTTGAGATTCTCTGAATGTTCAAAGCCATACAATTAATTTGTCCAAAGCAGTATATCTGAGTATTTTCTGCTAATGATGCCTCCGAGGTGCATTTTACAGTGTTATAATTAAGTGGCCCTCGGTTCTGCTGTGGTGCTTGTTTTCAGTTCTACTAGATATCTAATTTCATTCAGCTGGTGTTCCACATCTAAATCAGCCCCTGATTACATAAAAAAAAAAAGGAAAACCAGCACGGGTCCTGCATCCAAAAGGACCTAGAATGGGAACAACTGAAACTGGCGGCACAGTAGAAAGCAAAATGCAAATGAGAGCCTTTAAAAAAGTAACCAAGTTTGTCGGTTTTTAAAAAACTTGTGGGCTGAAGCTTTGGAGAGAAGCTGGAGGCGGTTTCATTTGGCGCCGAGCACATGTGAGAGTGTTCAGAAATGTAAGCACTTGTGAGTAAGAGACGGTAATGACGCTATAATAAGAATCTATTAGTCCTTCAGTTTTCGCATGCCTAATAATTAGATTAATTGAATGACACTCATTTGGAGAGAATGAAGGACCCAGTGGTGTTAATTCAACCTGTGTTTCCAGATGCTCATTTCTAAACAGCTAAGTGAACTACCTAATCATAGCCCACCATCTGGGAATTCCCCTCCAAGGCATTAATAGGAGATGTATTATAATGTGTTTTAAAGACGTTGACTCGCGGTTGCTTGCAACTAAACATATTGAAGGTGCCTTTTAACCTCTCCAGTTAACAAATAAGGGGTAATAGTAAGTGCCTTGATTATTAACTCCGTGTTCATTTAGGGCACGTAATGCTAATTTCTGTCTTTTATATGAAGGTAAATAAGGTCATTATGGCTGTGTTAATGATTAGCATATCTCACAGGTGTAATTCTCAGAGAGCATTGCTCTCTGAGACTCCTTTCCTTCAGTTAAGAAAAAAAAAAAAATCACTCAGTGCCACGCCGACAAAGATGGGAGACTGACTAATTTATCCCCAAATTTGCACCATGTACAAAAAATCATGCAAATGAACCGGGTTCTCAATTGGAACACACAGCATTTGGGTGACATTAATCAAAGAAAATATGCAGACAAAGGTGACAGTAATCCCAATACTCGTGCATAAGTGGCACAGCTGTGATTTCACTTATAGTATAGTACAGTGTATACCTGCAAGTGTGGATGGGAGCAGAAATTGGAATCATATACATTATGAAACCACCTCCTCTCATTATTTTCTTTTTTAGGTCTCAGTGATCTTTTTTTTTTTTCACACTATAGGGCTCCTACCTTCCAATTACAATGATGCAATTACAAGTATCTGTTGGTTTTTCCATTATAACTTAAGAAGTAAAAAAGAAATCCGCACGACGAGAGACAGAGAAGGAGGGAGAGAAAGGAAAGTTTGTTACATGTAAATGATATGTGCTCGACACAAGTTGAGGGAACTGAAATAATAATAGTAATAGTAATAATAATAATAATTAAAAACAGTAGACATGTGTCAGGATAAATTGTGTGGCTTTATATGTGCTTTTCACTCTGGTTAATGAAGACTGATATAGACGTGATGATTGTAATTATCTCCCGCTGCCTCTCTGCTCTGTACACATGTGCATCTTCATTAGCTCGTATAGTATGGCCACATACAATTCCTTGGAGTGTGAAATTTCCCCAACAGTTGTCCATTCATCTGCTCACTGTTGTGAGAGCGGTGCACTGCTGCAGCCTGAGCTCACCTAAGCTCTCCACTGAGTTGTAGTGCAACGCAGCCTAATCCCCCAACAGAGCCGTCAAGCCAGCCTGCAAACAGAGCTTCTCTGCTGGCTCTCTCTGCATGGAGGGAACAAACCAACATCATAACAAAGGGTGTTTATGGAAAAATAGATGCTGGCGCAGCCGACCAGAAAGGGCTTAGCAGTGATCAGACCCCACTCCCACCTTTATCCTTCACCGTTCACATTGAAATGCAAATATCAAGGCAGGGTTTCCACCCGCGTGCCACTCACAAATTGAAAAGCAGTTTTTATCTATGCAAATGCAAGCATGGTAATTGAAGTTAATCAATCAATGCTAGCTTTCACTAAAACCTTGAACATGATTGAATAAAGTAATTATCATTCAGGAGAAAATGATGAAGTTGTAGACAGCATGAACCTTATTAAAGGAGGATTTTGAGTCACAATGGCTTAATTTAGCCAGCAGCCCCCTCTCTGTGTCTTCCTCTTCTTCTTTTTCTCTCCTCTGTCTCTACATCTCTTTCTCACTCCTCGCATCATCCCTCCTTTTCAATACTGTGTGGTTCAATCTTGTGTGAAGCAGAACAGCTCACTGTTCAGAATATTTTAAGGCAGTGTGAAATACGCCTAAGTCAGGCCACACATGGTACATGGCACAGTGGAACTCCTGATTTTTTTTCTATTGTCGTCAGTCACATTTTGTGCTCTTTTAAAAACATGACACTGTATTAGTGTCATTGTGTGCCTCCCATGTTTTACCATGACATACAAATCACAGGGCTGGGAATCTGAACACCCACTAACACGTACACGAACACATGAATTCATTAAAAATTAAAAATAATTTAAAAAAAAAAAAAATAATTTTTAGAATTGTTTGAAAAGTGCTTTGTATCCGTCAGGAAATGACATGAGGTTCAAATGTGTAAGAGTAAAAGTGGCATTAGAGTTTAAGGTGACACTGCATGTCATATTGTTTTCCCTTTTTCAAAACACCAGTAATATAATACACATTAGCCATTATTCTGCATGACAATGCTGGAAAGAAGCATTCTTATAATATTTATGTACACCTATTTAAGTGATAAGGTCATTTAAAAACAGTAATGTGATACAAATTCACCAGGAATGTGTAATGGATCTTAGTTTTCATATCTTATTTTATCTTTGGCCAAGTATGATTTAAATGTCTGGTACACATGTTTAAAAAAAGAAAAAAAAAGAACAACAGCAACACTTGACCTTGTCGTATTTTTCTTATTAGTTTATATCATATCTACTGTAAATTGAGGTTTGGCATTGAAAGATAATGTGGTATGTTATCGTTTAATGGAAATCCTCACTGTATCAGTAATTCCAGCATCCACAATGCTTTTGTCATATTTACACTTATAATTAAACTATTTAGAGACAGGCAGCAGAAACAGCGCTGATGAAGAGTATACCGTCTCCTCACCTGAACTCTTTCAGATTTACACTTGCTGTATCTGTTCTCTGAGGCTAAAATGACACTTGTACATAATTGTTGAGGTTGGGGACAAAAAGAGAGAGAGACATCAGTGTCAACCATTTTCACAGGATGCCCCAAACCCCCACCTACCCCCCGGAAAGCTTTCACCTGTCAGCCAAGATGGTGGTAATTGAGACTTCCAAAGAGCTGTGGCCGGCTACCTCAATGTGGCTCCCCTGGCTGCTCTTCTCATGGCAGGGCTAGTTAAAGGCCTCTTCGGTTTGTCACAGAGTTTAATATGCACCCTACATAATTATGCAGGATTCACAGTGCTATCAAACTGCAATTCAAATTAGTTCAGGATTAAAGGCACAGAACAGTACTGGTTCCTTAATTGCATTGTACTGTGCTGATCACATTCAAATACCCATTACTCATTCCCTCTGCGGAGCAATAAGTCAGAGGGATTAATACTGAGGCAGGTGACAGGGCCAAGCCATTAAAAGGCAGTTATGCAGAAAGCATGGCTGGTTTTATTCACGTTAATGAAATCAGCGAAATGAAACTGTAATAGATTTATCAAAGCTCAGATGGATTTGCAGTAAATCAGTTTGATTCAGGCAATCAAACTGGACAATGGAGATAGTTTTCAGCTACAGCAGTGGATATCAGGCAGCAGCATGTGAGAAGTGCTGATATTCTTCTTGTGAGGATTTGGTGAACACCCGGTGCCTAGGCCCTATTCCCAGAGCTGGGTCTGCTCATTTTTGTCAGCTAAATGGTGCCAGTGACTGATAAAACATACTGCCTTCCAGTTAAACACCATATTCTTCTACCCCCTTCTCTCATCCCACACTCTGTCTCTCTCTCCTCTTGAATTTATGGACCGTGTGTTGCTGATTCTGGCTTGTTATACAGTGCAAGCCCTTGAATTAGAACCTAAATTCACTTACATCAAACGGATTAGTGTAGAAATCCATCCGTCTGAGCTCGTCTCATGGCACAGGGCTTCAAGAAGCTGTCCAACACAGGATGCTCCCATCTATGGACAGAATAAAAACACATTCAGCAATTCAATAGAAATGATCAAACGTACGGTATAGTTTCACACGACTTTACTTCAAGTCCACAATGTAACACATTTTGGTTTAAGCGCCATGATATAGACCAATATGGGGACCTTTTTAATGTTTATTATTACGTTGCAATATTATCGTTCACTTATTGTTGCTCACAGTGGGAGCATGGATTGCTGACAGAAAATCATCTTGAGACAACTCCATTATATTGTATTATTAACATTTATTAAGTGTCTTTGCAGTTTCTAAAAGCCACTTGGAGAGACTTTATGTGTGATCACGTGTAATTGGTTTGGTGTTTGGTTCATAACAGGAGAGAATATTTTAAAAATTGCATATTTTTAAAAATTGCATACAAATATTAGTAGTGTAAAGAGAACAATGTGGAACATAGCCAGCTCACTAGATATTTTTTTTAAAAGACGACTTAAAACTTCTTTTTACTTCAACTAGCTCCTTTTTATTCCACCCTGTGTTGTGTCTTATTTGCATTTTTAGTACATTTAGTACAACAGTGTTTTAACCTGTTGACTCCAGCCTCTTCCTAATTTATTCCACCATGTGTTGTATTTTACTGTTTTATTTGCATCTTTTTTTTCTTTCAAAGTTAAAACAGGGTTTTTAACTTTCCATGTTGTGTTTCATTGTTGTATTTGCATCTCTTTTCTTCTTATATGTTATTTTCCTTGTATAAAATGTGCTATACAAATAACGTTTATTATTATTATCGTCATAGAAATTAAAAGACATAAAGATGAAACAAACAAACAAACAAAACAAAGAAACATTACATTACATGTCATTTAGCAGACGCTTTTATCCAAAGCATGCATTGAATCTCATGACTTGACGTGATGTGTGTGTGTGTATGGGACGGCAGTTTCAGTGTGGCTCTCTGGTCTTGATGTCAGGAAACTGTAAATAAATCAAATTGGTTTCCTTGATGAAACCTGGTCCAGCATGAACTCTGTTGGTGACATTTGGTGCTGTACACACACATTCATGGAAAGTAACACCAGCTACACCAGCTTTTTTTTTTTTTGCTTCATACTTTTTCAGTGCAAAAATGGTTAAATGACCTGAGCTCAGATGACATTATTTTTAAATGTGTTCTTAATGAGTCGTCCACTGTACAGTATAAATTCCAATTACATCCAATTAACCCCAATCAGAAGCACCTCATCTCTGGCCTCTTTTTTTATTTAATGGTTCGCTGCGGTTTCAACCATTGATTAGGCTGAATGAGCAGCACTACTAAATGACCGCCTTGAAGGAGATGGGAGCTGTTAGCCTTAATAGAGGCAGCATGGCCATTACACCTCTGTGTGCACAGTCCCTCTCCTTTAACAGGCTAGATCAACTTTTATACTGGAGTCTGACCGCCTCTGTCCAGGTTGCTTTTGACTTTAGCCCATTTGCTATGAGGGAAAATGTTAAGTAGAAACCGCCCATCCATGAACAGTAGCCCATTATTTTCTAATTACAATGCATTTAGGTCCTTCAGCATGCATGATTATACACATTGCCATTTCAATGTGTACACAAAGGAGGTTTTTTTTCAGAGCAATTTTGAAGCCAAATGTCATTGTGTTAGCAGCCGTGTGTCCTTATGTGTTTGACTAAAAAAATAAATCAATTCATAGTAGACAAATTGAGAGGAGAAAAAGTAAAAAAAGTGGCGACTAGAATCTTTTCCCAAAGACACATTTGGGGTAAAAAGTGATCAGAGCAGCTTACTTTATTTTTGCTTTGGTCAGGATCAAGACTCTGCCCAAGTGCACGAGAGAAAGAGCGAGAGAGAGAGAGAATGAAGATTATAAATAAAAGCATGAATCCATTTAACATGCAGTATCCTCCAGTGCTGGAACTGGCAGCAGACGCTCGGATAAGCCCTCCCACACACTCTCAGTCTCCAGAAAGTCCCTGTTTATGCTCTTTTGAGGAGTTTCTATTGCATAATTCCCGCGTGGCCAGACACAACAATCTGTAGATTAAGCCCAACAAAAATATGCATTAGAACCCCCTGGCTTTAACCGCTTCATAACAACATTCAAAATACAATTCCCCCATAATTTCAGCTTGTGTAAATACAAAAACAACCCGACACTGGTTCCTCAATGAAAGCATCCACAGTCAACATTAGAGGTGGATTAACCAGACGGGAACCAGAGTTGCACAATAAGTCTTTCAAAGAGCATTCATATACAATTGTCACAGTCGAGCCAAACACACGAGGCCCCGACTTTGACAGTATGCATAACAAAATAATTGCTTTATTTATAGATTGTGTGAAATTAAGCACACTTAAAAGCCTGGGACAGTACGGTTTAATCAACCCCCTTGATTCATGCTAACAATTCAAACTGCAACCGAAAGCAGGGCACATTAAATACATTCCCTTATTACTCTATAAATGCAAGTGGCCAAGCAGACGAAACCCGAGCAATAAATTAATAGCAATAAAAACACCAACTGCACGGACAGATACAGAAATTAAAAGCCAGCGTCAAATACAACAACCCATTCAGCTTAATAAAACGGCAGACGATAACATTTCTTAGAACCAATCACGTGCACCTATACTACAGGATATTTAAACACACTTAATGTTGATTTGTATCTCATTCAGCAGCGACTGGATTCATCTAATAAATATCAAGCATTTAGAGGCCAGTTTGGGAGGAATAATGCACACATTCTGATGCCAGTGAGTGCAGAAAGCTACTGTATAATCTCACCTTAAAGTCCAATCCAATTAAAGGGCCTGTTCACCCAAACAACAACACTTTGCTCCAAATGAAATTTAGTCAGTTTAAATTTTTCGATATTTGGTTCGTGCCACTAACTTCCTTTAAAAATGCATGACACAAAATGAACATAATGTATCTAAAAGGTTTGACCAAACCTGTTGATTTAATAACTTTGTGTCATCAAAATTCTTACAGCCATCAAACTCGTTTTGGTTCTTTTTCTGACAATGGAAAATGTTTCTTTTTCAACTTAATATTAGGGCCGAACACCAAAGAAAAAAACTCTAATCTTTTGACAATAAAGTCTTAATATTCCTTGATTGTTAAATTTAATTTTGAAATTGAATTGCTCTGCATTTCTTTGCTTTATTCTCATTATAACGTAACAACTTTATTCTCGTAACGTTATAATGTAACAACTTTATTCTGGTAGCACTATAACATAACAACATTATTTACGACTTTATTCTCATGTTACGATTTTATTCTTGTACTGTTACAATTTTATTCTTGTAATGTTACGACTTTATTCTTGTAATGTTACGATTTTTTCCTTCTAATGTTAAGACTTTATTCTCATGTTACGATTTTATTCTTGTAATGTTACGACTTTATACTTGTAATGTTACGACTTTATACTTGTAATGTTACAACTTCAATCTCCTAATGTAATGACTTTATTCTCATGTTGCGATTTTATTCTTGTAATGTTACAACTTTAGACTCCTAATGCTACGACTTTATTCTCCTAATGTTACGACTTTAGACTCCTAATGTTATGACTTTATTCTCCTAATGTTACGACTTTATTCTCCTAATGTTCTAAATGTTATGACATTAGACTCCTAATGTTATGACTTTATTCTCCTAATATTCGACTTTATTCTCCTAATGTACAACATTATTCTCTCCTAATGTTCGACTATATTCTCCTAATGTTACTACTTTATTCTCCTAATGTTACAACTTTATTCTCCTAATGTTACAATTTTATTCTCCTAATGTTACGACTTTATTCTCATAATGTTACAACATTATTCTCCTAATGTTACGACTTTATTCTCCTAATGTTACAACTTTATTCTCTAATGTTGTTAAATTCGACTTTATTCTCCTAATGTTGCGATTTTATTCTCTAATGTTATGACTTTATTCTCCCTAATGTTACGACTTTATTCTCCTATTATTTACACAACTTTATTCTCCTAATGTTGCGACTTTATTCTCCTAATGTTGCGACTTTATTCTGCAAATATTCGCGACTTTAATAATGTTCAAACTTTAGTCTCCTAATATTCACGACTTTAGTCTCCCTAATGTTCACGACTTTATTCTCCTAATATTCACGACTTTATTCTCTAATGTTCGACTTTAGTCTAATGTTGCGACTTTAGTCTCTAATATTTGACTTTAGTCTCCTAATGTTACGACTTTATTCTCCTAATGTTACGACTTTATTCTCATAATGTTACGACTTTATTCTCCTATTGTTACGACTTTATTCTTCTATTGTTACAACTTTATTCTCCTAATGTTACGACTTTATTCTCCTAATGCTACGACTTAATTGTTGAAGGATCAAGTATTTTTTTCTTTTCAGCTTGGCCCTAGTACTCCGTCGTACCTTACAGACTGACAATAGTCTTACAAATCTCATCCATATTTGTAGCAAATTGTGCAGCTTTTTCCTTTTTTGCTCTTATGTGAGGGGAAACATCTGAGAAGTGCACAGTGAAATTGACAATGACAACAATAAAATAACACTACACTGACAATATAAATGTGTGTTTTGGCAGAGCTGCTTATTTACAGCTGCCAACACACGTTTTAACATTTGATTTCGCAGCACATGATTTATGTGTAAAGTAGAAAATAGACACAGAACAGACACAGAATATCTGCAAATTTAAGAGTGGCGCTCATCCTGAAAAGCTCAGACAGAAACACTAATCACGTGCACTGAATTTCTCAGAAAGCTCACTCTCACTCAAAAATCTTCAGAACAGAAAATTCTTTCCATTGTTTTTCTTCACTGTGGTAAACCTCCTCCACCTTCTATTGTATGCAATTATAGCATCAGTATTACACTTTGTTACAGTGAGGGATATTTAGTGAATATACAAGCTTCTGTATTTAAGACCAGAAGTTCAAAATCAAAAACTCTCCTAATTAGGTCTCACTAGAACGTGTTATCAAACTGTCAGAAGCCTCAGCACTTTAAACACACCTCGCTAAGGTTTCAGACGTCTCATACAAGTAGAATTCACTTATTACAGTGACAGGTTATTGCTGATGAAGCGCCGTGCAGAGGAAGTATATAACACATAATAATTTACCTCTGTGAGACAGACAAGAGGCTCGCATCATTATATAAGATATGAGCATTTACTCAGTGAGAGTGAGAGAGGGTGTGTGTGTCCACCTCAGGTTTGAGAATGGCTTCAGATTCTGGTGACCTCCCACTTCAGCGGCAGGGGCCTTATCTCTGGAGGGTCAATTACCATTCGCTTTTGCTTGATCTTGTTTGTTTAACTTGACACGGTGAGGAAAGGGCTGACAGCGACCAGAATCTGCTGCATTAATGTGTTTCATGTTCTGCATTCATCATTGTCACCGAGCTGGAGGAGACTGCCCGCGTCACACACACAAAGACAGAAAAGAGAGATGGTGTGTTTGAGAAATGGCAGGAGGAAGCGAGAGAGAGAGACACACAGACAGACAGAGTGAGAGAGAGAGAGAGAGGTATATATATATATATATATATATATACGTACTGTTCTTGCTAACGTGTGTATGTATATATAAATACAATACACATACATAGGCCTATTTCTTCATGCTGTCTAGGTGAAAACTTGTTAATGCGATTCTCAAGCAGTTCTATATATAGAGTCCACTATTCCAGCATGTGGGCGGCAAAATCATGGTGTGTATGATACCGACTTTATTTGTACTTTTAATTTTACTTCAACAAAAAGAAACCATGATTTTTTTTATTAGAGACATTGCACATGAATTGTCATATTCCAGCGATGGCTCTTTTGTACATTTACCGTGTTCTACTTTTGTCCCTGTTTTTTTCCCCTTCCTTTCATGGCAGATGTTTTGACAGGTCACAATCAGGGAGCACAGGTGTGACTAATCAAATTAATGATGGCTGAGTTCCATTTAGCTTATTCAGGTTCGGGGTGGCACACTGTCCTGACCACTTGAACTGAACGGAGCCAGAGTTATTAATTCATTAGCAACAATTCCTACGGTATCTGCTAAAACATGTCAACATGACGTTGGAGGAAGAAGTGAGCCTCTGTGAGCCCTTTGTATGAAAATAATAAATAAAATAAAAAAACATTTTAAGCATTTACCTTTCTTTAAAAAACGTGCAATAACAATGATGCC
>NW_025320913.1:0-12212 GCF_019176455.1 Solea senegalensis | reverse complement strand
TTTTGATAACTTAAGTTCCTCAACTGGTTCACAGTGCCCTGACCGAGTTTAAAGGTGATCGCACAAGAACTCTCGGATTTATTCATTCAAATACCAGAGGTCATATTGTCTCCGTCACCAGGGGGTGCTGTTTTTGAAAGTGAATATTATCATATAGACGTCTTCAGGGCCGGACTATCATCAATCCTAGCAAGTTTGGTTCAGATTGGACTAGGATTCGCGAAGTTGTAGCAGTGTGTTTTTTTGTCGCAAAAATCCGACTTTGCATCATTACCATGGCAACATCATGTAACTCTACGCCATCATATTGAGCACGCATAGTCTACCTTGTGTTTAGGGTGATTTTTACCAATTTTGAGTTTGATACGATAATCTCTGTAAAAGTTATTCCCGAAATTGTAAAAGTAACTTTTTTTTTTAGATTTTCTGCCACCACCAGGAGGCTATGTTTACAAACTTGACAGTTTTTGCATAGCCATCTTCAGCAAGGGCCCATCATCGATCGCCACAAGTTTGGTTACGATCGGACCTTCCATCACAAAGTTATAAGAGTTTCGTTGCGTGTAGCGAGAAATTACAAATTTTCGCCAACTTTGCCGGCCCTTTTCTCGTACACCATGCGACATTTCACCTAACCATAAGCATCGTTAGATCCCCAACTTGTCCACAGTGACCTCACCAAGTTTGAACAGGATCCCATGTAAGCTCTCGGACAAGTTCGTTCACATACCATTGCTGCAAAATGGCCAAAATAGGCCAAAAATGGCTGTTCAACCCAAGATGGCGGCCTTCCTGTAGGACTTACAGCGGCGCTAGCACGGACTTTTTGGACCGTCCTGACATGCTTAACACGTGTACCAATTTTCGGGCATGTACGTGAAACACGAGAAAAATCGGCCTGATGAAAGCTGTTTTTCATTTTCGTAAGCCCCGCCCACTTTCAATTTTGAACGCAGTGTCCCCGAACTACTATCAGACTTAAATTTACACCAGGTTTGATGCCCTCGCAAAAATTGGTGAGTTTTCGTGTATGGGAAAGGCCTCAAAAAGGCGATTCATTTAGAGGAATAATAATAATAATAATAAGAATAATCTTCACAGTTTCAATAGGGTTCTTGCAACCAAGTTGCTCGAACCCTAACTAGTACCGCAAGCGGTAATCAACGGGTTCGAGCTTGACGGCTCGCGGGTCTCCCTGCGCCCACCTCGCCGTGCGAGACGTCTAGCTCATCTTCCGTTCATTCACCGCTTGCGGCAGTAGTAATTTTCAGCTTAGACTATTTTCAGCGTCCATGTGCAATGTTAGATGGCACTTCCTGTTTAAAATGGCCGACTTCCTGTTTGGTGAAAGGTGTGTCCGTAAACGTGTTCAGGGACGTTCCTCACATATCAAGTTTTGTGAAGATTGGAAAATGTTAGACTTGACTTCCTGTTTCGGGAGTTCTACTTCCTGTAGGGAGGTTATCCTTTACAGCACATATGTCAGAATCAAGGCCCGGGAATGAGTTATGTCTGCCCGCGGGATGATTTTGAATTACTATTAAAACCGGCTTGCACTATTATGTGCCCTCAGCACCATAATACTACAAATCCCAAGATGCACTGCGAGTGCGATCCCGTGTCATCATTCATGAACAGCATCACAGTCACAGTGGAGGACTAAACATTGCTGTCATTTTTCATCTCCCTCTCCCCCAAATAGACAAATAGAAAAGTAGACGGTGAAAACAGGGTTTTCAAGACAGGTGGGAGGCAGAATAATGTTCACCGAAGTAAAAGGAAAGCCTGTGTGTCTTGTGTGTGGAGACAGTGTGTCGTTATGAAAGAATATAACTTAAGAAGGCACTATGAAACTTGCAACTGTTTTGCACTTTTCAAGTTTGCATTAACTTCTAATTTTATTATAAAAGACAAACATTGGTGAGGATCAGAGCAGCACACTGATTTGTTTTGTAACATGCTGTTTCATTTTTGCATTTATCTTGCCATTGAGCTTTGAAGGAAAATAACATTTTGCTGTTTACCTGTTAAAAAGAAGAAGGAAAAATGTTTTCAATTTGTTACTGAAAGAGCCTTAAGAAAATATTGAAACTGATTTTATTTATATTTTGCTTCATTTAATTTAATTTAATTTAATTTAAATTAATTTAATGATTGAGAGCAATATAGGCTTTTGTATTGGTATTGGTTCAATATGTGCAGTAATTGCAAGTTTTAATAAATATTTAACCCTCCACCTGTACCATTTTTTTTATTTTGGCCCCCCGTGTATTTGACTTTGGCATTACTGCTTTACAGACATGTTCCGGACGGGTCTGAGGTCTCATGTATCAAGTTTCAAGTGGATACAACAATCCCAATTAGAGCAGCATGAGAAACTGTAAATGTTAGATTTGATAGATTTGTAGGCAAATGCCTCCATCATGTGGCGAACAATGGTTACTGCATGAACAAAACACTCAGTTGAGGGAATCCTTTGCATTTTTGCCAGGCAAAACCGTTGAACGATTTGTTATCATATTCAGCAAGCATCATCTACCATGTGTTTTACATGTTTTCATTCATTTGGAGTATGATACAATGACATTTGTTAAAGTTATAAGGGAAATTGTTAAATTGTATTTTCTGTTACCACCAGAAGGCGCTGTTTTCAAAATGTACAGTTTTTGCATAAGCATCTTCAGCAATATCCCATCATCGATCGTCACAAGTTTGGTTAAGATCTGACCTTCCATCGCAAAGTTATAAGAGTTTGTTGTTGTAGCGAAATACCAGACGTCATATTGTCTGCCGTCAACAGGGGGCACTGTTTTTGAAAGTGAATATTTTCACATAGGCATCTTCAGGGATTGAATATCATCAATCCTAGCAAGTTTGGTTCAGATTGGAATAGTATTCGCAAAGTGGTAGCAGTTTGTTTTTTGTCGCAAATATCTGACTTTGCAGTGTTGTCATGGCAACACTGTTGATTAATTTGTTATCATATTAGGCACGCATCATCTACCATGTGTTTTGAATGTTTTCCCAAATTTTGAGTTTGATACAAGGAAATTTGTTAAAGTTATAAGGGAAATTGTGAACTTGTACTTTCTGTTACCACCAGGTGGCGCTGTTTCCAAAATTTACAGTTTTTGCATAGGCATCTTCAGCAAAAGCCCATCATCGATCATCACAAGTTTGGTTAAGATCTGACCTTCAATTGCAAAGTTATAAGAGTTTGTTGTGTGTTGCGAAATACCAGACTTCCTAGTGTTTGCCACCACCAGGAGGCGATGTTTTCAAAATTTACAGTTTTTGCATAGCATCTTTAGCAAGTGCCCATCATCGATTGTCACTTGTTTGGTTAATATCTGACCTTCCATGGCAAAGTTATAAGAGATTGTTGTGTGTTGCGAGGAATCGTGATTTTCGCCAACTTTCCTGACCTTCTTCTTGTTCGCCGTGATACTTAATGAAAAGATTTTGATACCTTTGGATCCTCAACTTGTTCACAGTGACCTCACAAAGTTTCAAGGTGATCCCATGAAAGCTCTATGACAAGTGCGTTCACATACCATTGGTGTGAAATGGCCAAAATCTGCAAAAAATGTACTTTCAATCCAAGATGGCGGCTTTCCCGTTCGTTGTAGAGCATAGGCTGCTTTGAATTTTTTGACCGTCCTGACCTAAGGAACGCGTGAGTACCAAGTTTAGTGCATGTACATTAAACGTGCTCCTCAGGAGGACAAGTTTTACGGGTTGTAAGAGTTTCGCCTTTTGTTGTGAAAATATGAATGAACGCCAACTTTGGCGCCCCCTATCTCAAAAACCATGTGACATTTTAAAAAACTTTTAATAACTTTAGATCCTCAACTTATTCACAGTGACCTCACCCAGTTTGAAGGTGATCCCTTTAAAGCTCTATGACAAGTGCGTTCACATACCATTGGTGCGAAATGGCCAAAATCTGCAAAAATGTAATTTCAATCCAAGATGGCGGCTTTCCCGTTCGTTTTAGAGCATAGGCTGCTTTGAATTTTTTGACCGTCCTGACCTAAGGAACGCGTGAGTACCAAGTTTAGTGCATGTACATTCAACGTGCTCCTCAGGAGGACAAGTTTTAGGGGTTATAAGAGTTTTACCTTTTGTTGTGAAAAATATGAATGAACGCCAACTTTGGCGCCCCCTATCTCAAAAACCATGTAACATTTTAAAAAACTTTTAATAACTTTAGATCCTCAACTTGTCCACAGTGACCTCAACCAGTTTGAAGGTGATACCTTTAAAGCTCTATGACAAGTGCGTTCACATACCATTGGTGCGAAATGGCCAAAATCTGCAAAAAATTTACTTTCAATCCAAGATGGCGGCTTTCCTGTTCGTTTTAGAGCTTCGGCTAGGCTGACTTTTTTGACCGGCTGGACCTAAGGAACGCGTGAGTACCAAGTTTTGTGCATGTACATTCAACGTGCTCCTCAGGAGGACAAGTTTTACGGGTTGTAAGAGTTTCACCTTTTGTTGTGAAAAATATGAATGAACACCAACTTTGGCGCTCCCTATCTCGTACACCGAGCGACATTTTAAAAAGCTTTCAGGAACTTATGCTCGGCAACTTGTTCACAGTGACCTCACCAATTTTCAAGGTGATTGCATAAAAACTCTAGGATTAGTTCATTCAAATATCAGGTGTCATAGTGTCTGCTGTCACCAGGGGGCGCTGTTTTTGAAAGTGAATATTTTCATATAGGCGTCTTCAGGGCCAGACTTTCATCAATCCGAGCAAGTTTGGTTCAGATCGGACTCAGATTCGTAAAGTTGTAGTAGTTTGTTTTTTGTCACAAATATCTGACTTTGCAGTGTTGTTGTGGCAACACCGTTGAACGATTTGTTATCATATAAAGCATGCATCATAGACAATGTGTTTTGAATGTTTACCCAATTTTTGAGTTTGATACGATTAACTCTGTAAAAGTTATTACCGAAATGCTTATTTTTTGGATTTTCTGTAACCACAAGGAGGCACTGTGCTCAAAATTTACGTTTTTTTCACAGACCTCTTCAGCAATGGTCCATCATCAACCCTAGGTAATCTGGTTCGGATGTGACCTTCTATTGCAAAGTTATAAGAGTTTTGTTGCCTGTGGCGAAACAGTAAAATTTTCACCAACTTTGCCGGCCCCTTACTCTTACGCCATAATACCTATTGAAAAGATTTTGATACCTTTGGATCCTCAACTTGTCCAAAGTGACCTCACCAAGTTTGAAGGTGATCCCATGAAAGTTCTAGGACAAATCTGTTCAAATATCATTGGTGCTAAATGGCCAAAATCAGCAAAGCATTTACTTTCAATCCAAGATGGCGGCTTTCCTGTTCGTTTTAGAGCATAGGCTACGCTGACTTTTTTGACCGGCCCGACCTAAGGAAGGCGTGTACCAAGTTTCGTTCATGAACATTAAACGTGCTCCTCAGGACCACAAGTTTTAGGGGTTGGAGCAGTTTTTTGGCCCGTCCACTTTCACCAGGGGGCGCTGATTTTGACATGAAATATTTTCACATAGGTTTGTTCAGGGCCAGACTATCAACAATCCTAGCAAGTTTGGCGCAGATTGGACCAGGATTGGCAAAGTTGTGACAGTTTTTTTTTTTTTGTATTTTCTACCACCACCAGGAGGCGCTGTTTTCAAAATTTATTGTTTTCGGCAATATAGTCGCCTTCAGCAACTACCCATTATCAATCATAGGAAGTTTGGTTGGGATTGGATCTTCCATCACAAAGTTATAAGAGTTTCGCTTTTTGTTGTGAAAAATAGGATTTTACACCCACTTTGGCGCCCCCTATCTCGTACACCATGAGACATTTTAAAAAACTTTTGATAACTTAAGTTCCTCAACTGGTTCACAGTGACCTGACCAAGTTTAAAGGTGATCGCACAAGAAGTCTAGGATTAATTCCTTCAAATACCAGAGGTCATATTGTCTCCGTCACCAGGGGGTGCTGTTTTTGAAAGTGAATATTTTCATATAGGTGTCTTCAGGGCCGGACTATCATCAATCATGGCAAGTTTGGTTCAGATTGGACAAGGATTCGCAAAGTGGTAGCAGTTTGTTTTTTTGTCGCAAAAATTCGACTTTGCATCATTACCATGGCAACATCATGTAACGATACACCATCATATTGAGCACGCATAGTCTACCATGTGTTTAGAATCTTTTAACCAATTTTGAGTTTGATACAATCATTTCTGTAAAAGTTATTCCCGAAATTGTAAAAGTAACTTTTTTTTTTAGATTTTCTGCCACCACCAGGAGGCGATGTTTACAAACTTACCAGTTTTTGCATAGGCATCTTCAGCAAGGGCCCATCATCGATCGCCACAAGTTTGGTTACGATCGGACCTTCCATCACAAAGTTATAAGAGTTTCGTTGCGTGTAGCGAGAAATTACAAATTTTCGCCAACTTTGCCGGCCCTTTTCTCGTACGCCATGCGACATTTCAACTAACCATAAGCATCGTTAGATCCCCAACTTGTCCACAGTGACCTCACCAAGTTTGAACGCGATCCCATGTAAGCTCTAGGACAAGTTCGTTCAAATACCGATGGTGCGAAATGGCCAAAATCGCCTCTGTTTTGGCGTGCAATCCAAGATGGCGGCCTTCCTGTAGGATTCACAGGGAAGTTGTCATCGACTTTTTTGACCGTCCCCACCTCATGAACATGTGTGCCAAGTTTCGTTCATGTACGTTAAACCGAGAGCAGATGACCTAATAGAAGTTTTTTGCGTCAGTTTTTAGCCCCGCCCTCTTCCATTTTTTGACGCACATTCCTTGAAACACTGATATACGTAATTTTACACCAGGTCTGATGGGGTTGCAAAATTTGGTGAGTTTTGGGGCATGGGAAAGGCCTCAAAAACGCGATTCATTTGGAGGAGAAGAATAAAGAATAATAAGAACTAGTACCGCAAGCGGTAATTGACGGGTTCGAGCTTGACGGCTCGCGAGTCCCCGTGCGTCCACGTCGCGCGCGAGTCCTCTTCCTCATCTTCCGTTCATTCACCGCTTGTGGTACTGGTTATTTTCAGCTGCATCCCGCGCAATGTCAGGCGTGTCCTTTTAAAATGGCCGTCTTCCTGTTGGGTGAAAGGCGTGTCCGTAAACGTGTTTAGGGAAGGTACCTTGACTTACATAACAAGTTTCATGTGGATCGGAGAATGTCAGACTTTACTTCCTGTTTCGGGAGTTGTACTTCCTGTAAGGAGGTCATCCTTTACAGACATGTTCAGGGCGTGTCTGAGGTCTGAGGTCTAACAGTGTGATTTCGTCTATAAGTTGTTATTTTTGTGAAAAACAACTGATGGTATCAGAATTGAAGCTGAATTTTAGAAATAACTAGTTATTTTTGTGATAGAACATCTGATGGTATAAGAATTTAGGGTGCATTTTCTCTTTTTTCCCTCTGTTACTTTTTCGCTCTTCCCATTTTCCCTGTTTTTTTTTCCTTGGCCCCTCTTGCAGTACCTTTTGCCCCATCTTTCCCTTTCAGAGCAGCATGAGAAACTGTAAATGTTAGATTTGATAGATTTGTAGGCAAATGCCTCCATCATGTGGCGAACAAAGGTTACTGCATTGACAAACCACTCAGTAGAGTGGGTCCTGTGCAGTGTTCTTATGTCAACACCGTTGAACGATTTGTTATCATATTCAGCAAGCATCATCTACCATGTGTTTTACATGTTTCCATTCATTTTGACTATGATACAATGAAATTTGTTAAAGTTATAAGGGAAATTGTGAACTTGTATATTCTGTTACCACCAGAAGGCGCTGTTTTCAAAATGTACAGTTTTTGCATAAGCATCTTCAGCAAGATCCCATCATCGGTCGTCACGAGTTTGGTTAAGATCTGACCTTCCATCGCAAAGTTATAAGAGTTTGTTGTTGTAGCGAAATACCAGACGTCATATTGTCTGCCGTCAACAGGGGGCACTGTTTTTGAAAATGAATATTTTCATATAGGCATCTTCAGGGATTGACTATCATCAATCCTAGCAAGTTTGGTTCAGATTGGAATAGCATTCGCAAAGTGGTAGCAGTTTGTTTTTTGTCGCAAATATCTGACTTTGTAGTGTTGTCATGGCAACACTGTTGAACAATTTGTTATCATATTAGGCACACATCATCTACCATGTGTTTGGAATGTTTTCCCAAATTTTGAGTTTGATACAAGGACATTTGTTAAAGTTATAAGGGAAATTGTGAACTTGTACTTTCTGTTACCACCAGGTGGCGCTGTTTCCAAAATTTACAATTTTTGCATAGGCATCTTCAGCAAAAGCCCATCATCGATCATCACAAGTTTTGTTAAGATCTGACCTTCAATCGCAAAGTTATAAGAGTTTGTTGTGTGTTGCGAAATACCAGACTTCCTAGTGTTTGCCACCACCAGGAGGCGATGTTTTCAAAATTTACAGTTTTTGCATAGACATCTTTAGCAAGGGCCCATCATCGATTGTCACTTGTTTAGTTAATATCTGACCTTCCATGGCAAAGTTATAAGAGATTGTTGTGTGTTACGAGGAATCGTGATTTTCGCCAACTTTGCCGCCCTTCTTCTTGTTCGCCGTGATACTTAATGAAAAGATTTTGATACCTTTGGATCCTCAACTTGTCCACAGTGACCTCACAAAGTTTGAAGGTGATCCCATTAAAGCTCTTTGACAAGTGCGTTCACATACCATTGGTGCGAAATGGCCAAAATCTGCTAAAAATGTACTTTCAATCCAAGATGGCGGCTTTCCTGTTCGTTTCAGAGCTTAGGCTGCTTTGAATTTTTTGACCGTCCCGACCTAAGGAACGCGTGAGTACCAAGTTTAGTGCATGTACATTAAACGTGCTCCTCAGGAGGACAAGTTTTACGGGTTGTAAGAGTTTTGCCTTTTGTTGTGAGAAATATGAATGAACGCCAACTTTGGCGCCCCCTATCTCGAAAACCATGGGACATTTTGAAAAACTTTTAATAACTTTAGATCCTCAACTTGTCCACAGTGACCTCACAAAGTTTAAAGGTGATCGCACAAAAGCTCTATGACAAGTTAGTTCACATACCATTGGTGCGAAATGGCCAAAATCTCCCAAAAATTTACTTTCAATCCAAGATGGCGGCTTTCCTGTTCGCTTTAGAGCTTCGGCTACGCTGACTTTTTTGACCGTCTGGACCTAAGGAACGCGTGAGTACCAAGTTTCATGCATGTACATTCAACGTGATCCTCAGGAGGACAAGTTTTACGGGTTGTAAGAGTTTTGCCTTTTGTTGTGAGAAATATGAATGAACGCCAACTTTGGCGCCCCCTATCTCGAAAACCATGCGACATTTTGAAAAACTTTTAATAACTTTAGATCCTCAACTTGTCCACAGTGACCTCACAAAGTTTAAAGGTGATCGCACAAAAGCTGTAGGACTAGTTCATTCAAATACCAGGCGTCATAGTGTCTGCTGTCACCAGGGGGCGCTGTTTTTGAAAGTGAATATTTTCATATAGGCGTCTTCAGGGCTGGACTATCATCAATCCAAGCAAGTTTGGTTCAGATCGGACTCGGATTCGTAAAGTTGTAGCAGTTTGTTTTTTGTCACAAATATCTGACTTTGCAGTGTTGCTGTGGCAACACCGTTGAACGATTTGTTATCATATTAAGCAGGCATCATCGAACATGTGTTTTAAATGTTTTCCCAATTTTTGATGATGTAACTTTAAAAATGTTTTTTTTTTGTATATTTTGTTACCACAAGGAGGCACTGTGCTCAAAATTTACGTTTTTTTCACAGACTTCTTCAGCAATGGTCCATCATCAACCCTAGGTAATTTGGTTGGGATGTGACCTTCTATCGCAAAGTTATAAGAGTTTTGTTGCCTGTGGCGAAACATTAAAATTTTCACCAACTTTGCCGGCCCCTTACTCTTACGCCATAATACCTATTGAAAAGATTTTGATACCTTTGGATCCTCAACTTGTCCAAAGTGACCTCACCAAGTTTGAAGGTGATCCCATGAAAGATCTAGGACAAATCTGTTCAAATATCATTGGTGTGAAATGGTCAAAATCAGCAAAGCATTTACTTTCAATCCAAGATGGCGGCTTTCCTGTTCGTTTTAGAGCATAGGCTACGCTGACTTTTTTGACCGGCCCGACCTAAGGAACGCGTGTACCAAGTTTCATGCATGTACATTAAACGTGCTCCTCAGGACCACAAGTTTTAGGGGGTGGAGCAGGTTTTTGGCCCGTCCACTTTCACCAGGGGGCGCTGATTTTGACTTGAAATATTTTCACATAGGTTTGTTCAGGGCCAGACTATCAACAATCCTAGCAAGTTTGGCTCAGATTAGACCAGGATTGGCAAAGTTGTGACAGTTTTTTTTTTTTTGTATTTTCTACCACCACCAGGAGGCGCTGTTTTCAAAATTTATTGTTTTCGGCAATATAGTCGCCTTCAGCAACTACCCATTATCAATCATAGGAAGTTTGGTTGGGATTGGATCTTCCATCACAAAGTTATAAGAGTTTCGCTTTTTGTTGTGAAAAATAGGAATTTACACCCACTTTGGCGCCCCCTATCTCGTACACCATGAGACATTTTAAAAAACTTTTGATAACTTAAGTTCCTCAACTGGTTCACAGTGACCTGACCAAGTTTAAAGGTGATCGCACAAGAACTCTAGGATTAATTCATTCAAATACCAGAGGTCATATTGTCTCCGTCACCAGGGGGTGCTGTTTTTGAAAGTGAATATTTTCATATAGACGTCTTCAGGGCTGGACTATCATCAATCCTAGCAAGTTTGGTTCAGATTGGACTAGGATTCGCAAAGTTGTAGCAGTTTGTTTTTTTGACGCAAAAATCCGACTTTGCATCATTACCATGGCAACATCATGTAACGATACGCCATCATATTGAGCACGCATAGTCTACCTTGTGTTTAGAGTCCTTTAACCAATTTTGAGTTTGATACAATAATTTCTGTAAAAGTTATTCCCGAAATTGTAAAAGTAACTTTTTTTTTTAGATGTTCTACCACCAACAGGAGGCGATGTTTACAAACTTGACAGTTTTTGCATGGCATCTTCAGCAAGGGCCCATCATCGATCGCCACAAGTTTGGTTAAGATCGGACCTTCCATCGCAAAGTTATAAGAGTTTTGTTGTGCGTTGCGAGAAATTGGTAATTTACTCCAAATTTGGCGCCCCCTATCTTGAAAACCATGATACTTATTAGAAACCTTTCAATGACTTAAGCTCCTCAACTTGTCCACAGTGACCTCACCAAGTTTGAAGGTGATCCCATGTAAGCTCTGGGACAAGTTCGTTCAAATACCGATGGTGCGTAATGGCCAAAATCGCCTCTGTTTTGGCGTGCAATCCAAGATGGTGGCCTTCCTGTAGTATTCACAGGGAAGTCGTCATCGACTTTTTTGACCGTCCCCACCTCATGAACGTGTGTGCCAAGTTTCGTTCATGTACGGTAAACCCGAGAGCAGATGACCTAATAGAAGTTTTTTGCGTCAGTTTTTAGCCCCGCCCACTTTCATTTTTTGACGCACATTCCCCGAACCAATAATATACGTAATTTTACACCAGGTCTGATGGGGTTGCAAAATTTGGTGAGTTTTGGGGCATGGGAAAGGCCTCAAAAACGCGATTCATTTGGAGGAATAATAATAAGAACGAGCTTGACGGCTCGCGAGTCCCTGTGCGTCCACGTCGCAGCGCGAGTCCTCTTCCTCATCTTCCGTTCATTCACCGCTTGTGGTACAGGTTATTTTCAGCTGCATCCCCGCGCAATGTCAGGCGTGTCCTTTTAAAATGGCCGTCTTCCTGTTGGGGGAAAGGCGTGTCCGTAAACGTGTTTAGGGAAGGTACCTTGACTTACATAACAAGTTTCGTGTGGATCGGAGAACTTCCTGTAAGGAGGTCATCCTTTACAGACATGTTCAGGGCCGGTCTGAGGTCTGAGGTCCAACAGTGTGATTTTGTCTATAAGTTGTTATTTTTGTGAAAAACAACTGATAGTATCAGAATTGAAGCTGAATTTTAGAAATAACTAGTTATTTTTGTGATAGAACATCTGATGGTATAAGAATTTAGGGTGCATTTTCTCTTTTTTCCCTCTGTTACTTTTTCGCTCTTCCCATTTTCCCTGTTTTTTTTTCCTTGGCCCCTCTTGCAGTACCTTTTGC
>NW_025320912.1:0-36034 GCF_019176455.1 Solea senegalensis | reverse complement strand
AGCCTTTATCAATATGTGTTTATTTTAAAGTATTATGAAACATTCTTGCACAAAACTATTGTTTTACTGATGAGTGCTCTGACTGTTTGAAATGTTATTTAAAGGGGACATGCAAAATCAACTTTTTTAACATTTTAATACTACGACACAATGAGCAGGGAATTCAACATTGCATGTTTTATTTATTTCACCGTGAATGTTGCCACCCCACCAAGTTTACTTACTGAGAGCTCCACCTTAGCTCCACCTTAGCTCCACCTTAGCTCCACCTTAGCTCCACCTTAGCTCCACCTTAGCTCCACCTTGTCCCTATAAAATGCCAGAGTGGTGCAGGCGAGGGAGGAAGAGCGGTATTATGTCAACGTGGAGGGACAAGTGTGCTGTTCGTGGCTGCACAGTGGAGCACAGTGTTTTACACAAACGTCCTAGGGACATTTTCTGCCATTCTGTTTTGATTGTTGTGCTGGATGAATAAAGCTCAAATTTTCCAGAGGGTATTAATTTTTGGTAACTGTCATCTCACTTCCTTAAATTAGCCTAAAATGGCTAAGATACGCAAGAACTTACTAATGTGTTCCTTGCGGCAGAAAACGTCACCATCCCTAAAACAGCTGTAAAAACATTATATATTAATATTTTTTTCCACTTTAAATTAGTCAGTCAGTAGAAAACTACTTCAGCCTGAAATATACATATATAATATTAATTGTGTATATATATATATATATATTTTCCCCCTATAAACAGTGTAAACATCATGGCATTTAAAGGGTTCAAATTTAATAAAATATTATTAATATTTGATCTGTATACATTTTTTTTTAAAAAAGATTGACTAATTTAAAGTGAAAAAAATATAAATGTAGTATAATAATATAAACAGTATTTTTAGAGCAGTTTTAGGGAAGGTGACATTTTCTGCCACTAGGAACAAATTAGTACGTTTTTTAAAGGGAATAATATACTAAGGTTAAAAGGCCTAAATTCTTTGTCATGATGGTTTCTCAAGAACATTTACGATCTTAATTTGATTTAAATTAACATTTTCTTTCTCCGACTCACACGTAAATTTAGAGTGGTCTAACTTGTTATTAGCTGCCGTGACAGGAAGTAGAGTCACCTGTGACCATGTTTGTGCTCGTGTGAGTCAAAGGTCGGTGAGGCTGTGGTGTGGACGCGTCGCTGACTTCCTGTCAGAGTTTTTCTCCGAGTCTCTGTAAAAAATGATAGATGACACATGTTTGACAGAGGCTCATGTGGAGAAATGAAACTGTACTGAAGTTCATTCATCCAGTGCTAAAAATGAGAACTGAAGACAGAGCGAGCATATATGATGATGATGATGATGATGAATCAGCAAAACCGTGTTTGTGGTGTAAATTAGTGGTCGAATTCAGGAGAAGTCCTCACACACACTTAAAAGAGAACTAAAGTGGGCTTAAAAACAGACGTTGTGACAGGAAAAGATGCTCATATGACTCAGTGTGGCTGAAGAGTGGGGAATGGAAAACACTTGAGGTGCTCTTGAGAAAATGCAGCAGCAGCAGAGCGTTCAACTATAAACATGGGACATAAAAAATGTAAAATCACTGTTTCAACGAAAAGTTTCCATTACCTGCAAACAAAAATGTAAATTATCTTAAAAGTTCACAGTAGTTTATGTATAAAGTGGATATAAACAGTAAATGTACACTCACTGGTCATTTTACATCAGCTCATCTGCTTGTAAAGGCAAATGTCGGCATGCAACGCCTAGTTTTGTAGACATGGTGAAGACGAGTGGCTGACATTCAAACTGAGCATCAGACTGAGGAAGGACAGTTGATTTAAGTGACTTTGAACGTGGCATCATACTCCACAAACTCGATCTACTGATCTATTTTTGATCAGAATCAGCTCAGCTCCTCCAACCAAGCACAGAAAGTAACTCACTCTGTATAAAAACTTACTGAAAACATACAAGGGTCTTTGAATGCATCTCGTAGCTGCTCCCTTTTCGCTCAAACACGCCGAAGAACCCTGCATTACTGTTCATGAAACATTCTCATATTTCAGTGAATACAGTGTAGCAGGGTTTTTTTGTGAGAAAGGGCAGTTTTAACTGAAGAAGCCTCCTGTCTTGATATAAAAATGTATTTATTTTCCCGTATTTTATTTTATCCTTTAAATCCTTGCAATATTTACTGAAAAAAAAAAAAACTAGCTCAGTGTTTCCTCTACGTTCTATATGGTGACCTCTTTTTAAAGAGCACAAATTATCATGACCCAAATCCAAAGAGCAAATTCGTGCCTTATATAGTAACTAATTAATCATTTACAATAGATAATGAATTAATCATTTTAATGTAATTTTAAACATAAACACATAAATCTTAAGTAAAAGATTGGGAAAATTCTGTAAAATTGTTATTTGGGGGCCGCAAAAATAAATATCCAGTGACCCATCTGTGGGCCACGACCCAGACTTTAGGAACCACTGTATTATAATTATATTGGGTTTTCCTCTTGAGGATTAACACTGCCTGGGATTTGCCTATAATTAACATTAACAACATCACAATTTTCCTTTTTTGCATTGTTATTATTTCATTTTATTTTGTTGTTTTAAAGATCGTTTATTTGTCTTTTTTTCAGGGGACGCCTGAGTTTGTGGCCGTGTCTCAGTGCGTCCATTACTTTGAGTGGAGGACGTACGCCGCCTGCAAGAAAGACAAGTTCAAGCCACACAAAGAGGTTTGTTGTGTTTTTTTTGTGACGAGCGACGGAACCACAGACGAGTGAGTGAGGGGTCGTGTGGCAGAGAGAAGGAAACAAAGTGACGACGTGTTAACGTGGAAACAGAAAGTTACTCAGTGACAAAGTTAGCACTGAATGATTTAAAGAACGTGTGAATCACCACGGAGGAAAAGGAATCACATTTTAATTTTAATTTTATTTTTGTTGCATATTTAATTAATAAGTTAATACATGTGAAATAGCTGGATGAATGAATGGGTGATCGTTAACATTGGAGATGAATGGATAAAAGATAAAATGAATGAATAATGTGTGTACAGTTGAACGGGTAATAGGACATAGATATAAATGGATGGATGATGGATGGATGGGTGGATTAAAGATAGAATGATTAATGGCTGATTGACAGATATATGGAGTAATGGGTGAATTAATGGATAAAAATGTAATTCATGGATGGATTGATAATGGATGGATGAGTAGATCAAAACTGAAATGAATGGGTAAAACATTGGATGATGAATGGATTAATGGGTGAATAGATGGAATATTGGATGGATCACTAGATTAAAAAATGGATGGATGAATGGATAAAAGATAAAAATTGCTTGGATTATGGATGAACAAATGGATGGATGGATGGATAGATGAGTAAGTTGAGGGTGGATTGGATGTGTGGATGGATGAATGGGTAAAAATGGATACAAATGATGGATAGATGACTGGGTACAAATTGATAAAAATGGATGGATGAATAAAAATGGATGGATGGATGAATGGGTAGATGAGGTGTGGGTGGATGATGAATGGATGGTTGATATATTATATAGAAGTAAAGATGGATGGATAGTAGGGAGGATAGGTGACCGATTAGATGGGCTAAAATTATGTATAATATTCCATCAGTGCTTCAGCGTTATAATCTGCTATAATCTGTATCTGACTGTGTGTGTGTCCAGGTTCCATGCTACGCCTTTGACTCAGACGGTAAGAAACACGACTTGAACCCTCTGATCAAAATCAGAGAGGGTTATCTGGTGGACGACGGCAACGACAGCATCGACTTCTACATCAACATCTGCCGCAGCATCAGTGAGTGACAGGGGGAGGAGCCACACACACACACACACACATAAAGGGATGTTGCAGCTAAATGTGTCTGTCGTCTTTTTTTCAAAAACAGGAAGTTGTTGCAAGTCATTTCAACACGAGACATGGACTAAAAATGACTAAACTCCTCGACGACGTGTCGGACAATAGACAAACCGCAGAGGAACGAATAATGTTAATGTGTTTTTTTTTTTCGTGTCCAGATTATCCAGAGAAATCATGTCCAGAAGACTCTGCAGCTTGTCTGGTCACCACGAACGGCTCCTACAACATGGGCTCTCCCTCCGGTCGTCTGGAGCTGGTGGGCAGTGACAGGTAACACCTGAGCTGTGTGTGAATATTATATATTTGTCAAAATGAGCCCCTTTAATTACCAGGAACTTTTCCTCTACCCAGTTCCAGCACGGCACGACTCAGCGTTGTTTTTGTGACCGTACCTGGTACCTGCTACTTTTTTTTAGCACCATTTCTAACCCGGGGAAGAGAATTCCTAGTAATCTGTGTGTTTCCCCACCGCGCCTCAAAGTTCAGGAAAGTGTTACTCGGTCGTTTCCTGCCAAAGAGCTTGGACCTTGTTGTGTGTCCGTGTGTCGCACCTTTCCTTTTTGCACCGTATTTCTGAAATGACTGATAGCGAAATGAATAAATTGTTTTTATAGGCTGCAGCCGCACTGGCCCAAACAGCTGCAAAATGTGTTCCACCAATCAGTGTTCTCCAGCACACAGCCCCGCCCCTCTAAAGTTACCAATAATCTGAAAATCTCCCTAGTCGCAAGTAGGTACTTTTTGGGGAAAGTTTTGGGGTCATTTCTGTGGAAACCAAAACCAATTTTTGTTTTTTTATGAACCACTTTCATATGACTGTTCTATTCTCTATTCTTTCCTTGCTTTGTTCTCTCCTCTCTCCTTCTCTTATTTCCTCTCCTCTTTCTGCTTCATGTCTACACACTGAGTTTATTTATTATAAAATGGTGTCAGACTTAAATGAGTTTGTTTCTATTTGGGCGATTTCAATATTTTTTTTCAGTGTTTTTTAAAGATTAATGTCTCTCCTCTCCTCTCCTCTCCCAGTCTGAGGATACAGTACGAGCTCAGCCCCGATTCGACCTCTCCGGACATCTGTCATGACGAGAAACCCGCCGTCACCATCACATTCACGTGTCCGTCCAGCAGACACTCGGTGGGTTCTGCTCATGCGTAAAAAAAACACGTCGTCGTTGTTGTTGTTGTTGTTGTTGTTGTTGTTTGAAAACCCTGAAAGACCCCGAACGGTCCCGCTTGCTGTCGTCGTCTCCACAGGGCGACATTCCCCGGATGACGGCGGGCTCGAACTGTCGCTTCGAGGTGCTGTGGGTGACAGAATACGCCTGTCACCGGGATTATCTGGAGAGTCACAACTGCAGACTGACCAGCGAGCAGCACGACATCGCCATAGACCTGACGCCGCTCACGCTGAGCTGTGAGTTCATCCTTGCATCACAAGCCCTGACTCGTAGTCTTTTTATGATTATTGTTATCCTCGTTAGAGGAAGTAACTCACTTCCTGATTTTTCATTTTTTAGCTCATTGTGAGTAATAAAAACAAGCTTTTTACATTTTTCTCTCCAGTTCATGCAGAGTCTGACACCATGTTAGCCACAGCTTAGCTTCTGCCACCCTAACCTGTCCCAGGTCAGAGCTCTGCGGCTCCTAGAAAAAGACCAAAATTGAAATTGAAATTGAAAAAAGTTGTACAATATGTTATGTGATAATTACATGTCCTGCTAAAGCAGACTGTGACAGACAGCTATGCGCTCATCACGACTGCGTGGCTTAGATTTGATGTGTACTAAAGCGCCATCAGTCTGGGTGATTTGGTCGTCACAAGGAGGTCCGGAGGTTCTACCGTAATGACAAGTATACGGGTGCAAAGCTCAGATTTTTCTGCTTTACGGTATCCATCATCCATCTATCGTCTACCGCTTTATCCTCCACGCGAGGGTCGTGTGGGGTGCTGTGAAGTTTGAGTTTTCTAGATATCACAAACATTCTAAAGCAGTTACGGTAATGACAAGTATGCATGCCAGGTAACAGAAGGGTTAAACCTTAACCAAGTTAGTAAAAACGTAACTGTAATGTTTAGAGACGTTCTAAACTGTTCCTTTAATTTATGGACCGTGTTTTCATGTGTGTGCACGCGCAGCATCAGATCATCCGTACTACGCTCACTCCGAGTCCACGGACGGCGTGGAAACCTACGTGTACTACCTGAACGTGTGCGGGCACATCCTGAACGACGAGTGCGGCGGCGACGCGCTGGTCTCGTCCTGTCAGGTGAAGAAGAGCGGAGACATGAAGAAGGTGGCGGGAAGATACCAGAACCAGACGTTACGGTAACACGTGTGTGTGTGTGTGTGTTCCTGTGTAAAGATGTGTCTTTTTCACTTTGAATTCAACCCTTAAGGATTAAGGATTAAATTGGTATTTATATCTCAAAGCTGCTTTACTCACTTCACACTTTTGCTCCCATTCACACCCTTTCACTCACACTTTCATGCAGCATGTAGACCAAACTAGTGGAGCTAGGAATCGAACCCACAACCTTGAAGTTGAAGGACAACTCTCTGTACCACTTAACTACACCCTCAAATCGCTAAAATGATCTAAAATCTTACATAAGCGGACAAAACGGATGAACTCATGTTTCGAAAAAAATTTTTTACTCCTATTTAAGGATTATTTTCATAATTAATTAGTCATTTAATCCATTAATTAAATAATCGTCTAGTCCATAAAATGATTGTTGTTTTGCAAACTATAATCACAATGTTTTGTCTATAAAACCAAAGTTTTAATGATTTCTTTGTTTCTATGGAGCAAACAAATCTGAAAATATTCACCTTTAAGAAGCTGAAATGAATTAAAACTGATTATAAAATCAGTTGCCGATTAATTTAATAATAGCTAAACTTATGTTACTAAAAAAGTGATGTATTTGTACCCAAATGTGTCTCTAAAGTAATGAACATGCACAACTACAAGTAGTTTGGGGGCGGAGCTTGAATCAGAGGGTTGGAAACACATTTTGTTGTCAAAATGAAAAATGATTATTTATTAGTCATGAGGAATAATTGGAAAGATGCTGGCTCCCCAGTGTGGCTCTTCAAAATAAATCACTAGGACTGTTCATTGGCGAGCAATGCAGCCTCTTCAGGTAAATTGTGTAATATAATAAAGATTTTTCCCACCTAAGAATGGCAATTTACAACGATAGTTTTGTGTTTTATTGAGTATAAAAAAGGTCACAAACATGTTTGTCTCTGTCCTCGTGTCTCGGTCCTCTGCAGCTATTCAGACGGAGACCTGACGTTGATTTACCCTGACGGTGACGAATGCTCCTCAGGCTTCCAGAGAATGACCATCATCAACTTTGAGTGCAACCAGACGGCATGTGAGATTATCTCTCTTTTATGAATCGCATCTAGGTTTCTCAGCATTCTGAGATTAAAATTCAGAATTCAGGGATTGAAGTCAGAATTCTGGGATTAAAGTCAGAATTCTGGGTAAAAAGTTCGACTTCTGAGAAAAGTCACAATTTTGAGAAAAAGTCACAATTGTAAGAAAAAAGAATTAATTTGCAGGTTTTCCATTTATTTTGAAAGGTCAGACGTTGTAGAGATTCTTTTTTTTTTTTGGTTTTTCGCAGCCAACGGCGGTCGAGGGAATCCTGTTTTCGCAGGCGAGACGGACTGCACGTACTACTTTGTGTGGCAGACGGCGTTTGCCTGCGTCAAAGAGAAGGAGGATCTGCTGTGTCGCCTCAGAGACGGCAACAAACACTATGACCTTTCACCCCTCACCAGATATCCAGGTGAGTTTAAACGGCTGCAAACTATTCTGTCTTTGTTCTGATTTATCTCTCGTTACCAAACACTTCTGCGTTTCTCTCTCCTTCCTCTGGACGTCGCTGCTGCTTCAGGCACAGACGCCAGTGGGAACTGGGAGGCCGTCGACGCCAACTCCATCAAGCCAAACTCGCGTATCTACCTGAACGTGTGTCACAAAGTGGTGCAGACAGGGGGCGCCACCGTCGACTGCCCAGTGAACGCTTCAATCTGTGCCGTAGGTAAGAGACGAGGACGAGGAGTTCCCTAAGATTTCCTACGAAGTTTCACCCGTTAGTGTGGACTCAGAGTCGAGCTGAGGTTAAAGTCGCTGTGACTTCACTTTTAGTATTTTAAAGGACGTATGGTGCAGCAGGACCTGGCCTTTTATCTTCACTTGATTCTGCTGGTTCCAAACCTTTTTATTCCTTGAAGCCTCTCCTTGTTTGTGTCCAAGACAAAACTGTCTTGTGCTTCCATAAAATCAAAACCAAGGTAACTCTTGAGATGTTGCCTCAGTCACAGAGGTGTTGGTAATAAATAGCTTCATAATGGACCAAAAAATGGGCTTTGTTTTTTAAATTGAATATGCACAAATGTAAGTCATTTTTATAGCCTCACAACCACCCGTGTGATCTCTGATGTTCAAGCCCCAGGTTGGGAACTCGGCTGCCCCGTGCTCTCACCGAGACCAAAGAGGTGGAACACGTGACTCCAGTTCTGAGCTCCTTACGCTGGCTTCCCGTCTGCCACAGAATTGATTTTTTAAAATATTGCTCTAAGACCACTAAAGGTCACCTGGGTCAGGTTAGGACTAAAGCTGGGTGAAACTAACTCATTCCTTTAAATCCAGCCTGAAAACCTCTCTATTTAAATGTTTTTATTGTGTTTTATTATCATTATTATTATTATTGTTGTTATGCCTTTTATAGCTTCAATGCTGCTGTTGCTGTATTTCTCTTTATTTGTTGTTAATTAAGTGGTTAACGGCGGTGAAACGTCTCTGTCTCCTTCATGCACAAATTTCAGCAAAATACCTTTTAAATGAAATATGTTAAAAAGTAGAAAGGATATTTACAAAGAAGTGTGCCTCCAATTTCTAACACCTTTTTTCTTCATTTTTACCTTCAGAATAGATTCAATAAAAACAGCCGAGCGCCTTTGAAACCAATGAAAATGACTGTAAATGTGTTGCTTTGTGCTAAATTTTGAGATAAACTGAGTCCAGGTGGAAATAATGTCCAAACCTCTGACTCATACACATACAAATACAGATCACTTATTGTATTTTTACTCATCAGTGCTGATTTTTCGCTCCGCGTCTCCGCTGCAGATGCCGCCCTCGGATCCGTCAGCCTCGGCAGCTTCCTCTCGTCTCCTCAGAAAACCAAAGTGGGGAACGACATCAGACTGGTCTACACGGATGGCAGCTTCTGCAAAGCCAAGACCAGGATCCAAACCATTCTGACCCTCAAGTGCAAACCAGGTCAGTGAGAAAACAAGGAGACGAGGTTCAGATGAGTTTATTCTGCTCATTGAGACATTCACGCTCTGTCGCCCTCGCCGTGCAGGAGATCTGGAGAGCGCTCCTGTCCTGCGGACGGTTTCGTCTAACGGCTGCGTGTACGAGCTGGAGTGGTACACGGCTGCTGCCTGTGTCCTCTCCAAGACACAAGGAGACGACTGCAGGGTGGAGGACGCTCAGGCTGGTACGACACACACACAAATAAAGTGGAAGGAACATTATTTGAGGACGTCCTGCTGGTCCTTGGGGGACAGCCTGTCCTGCGTGTTTTAGATGTTTCCTCTGCTCCAACTCGCCTTCATCACTTAAACCATACGTAGTTTGTGAGATAGATGCAGGAGAAGACAGTCTCCAGCTGTTTTGGATGTCCCAAATAGAGTTATTTGCCTACTAAAGGGTTAAACAAGGTCTTAAACCCTTTAAAGAAGAAAATGTTCTTACTTTGCCAAAATGTCCTCACTCTTTATGGTTTATAGGAGTTTTTTTCAAAGCCCCAAATACAAGAACCCACACACGCAGACAGCTGTGCTGTCTTCCGCTCATTTGGACAGCCTAAACAAAGCCTTCTTTTCTAACTTTAACCATAACCAGTTAATGCTCTAACTCGTGTTTATGGCAGAATTTGTTTGGTTTTAACGAAAATATGTAGAAAACTGTCAAATTAGGAAGTGTGTTAAGTCATTAATAAGAAAAAATGTTCCTATTTGGAAGAATTAGTTGTCTTTGTGACATAAAAATCAAAGTGTGTGTTCAGTAAAATTGGATTTTAGTGGGTTCTTCTTTAGAGGTTTTTCATGACATATCTTGCGATTATTTTGACAGTGATGTGATTCTCGATATCGGAGGAAACAGTCATTTTTTACATCATTATTCTCATCTCAGGAGCAAAAACAATAAACCCAATAAAAGACAAGAAAAGACTCAAGTCACGAGCTTCTCTTTGCTCTAAATGTTCATTATCAGTCATCAGAGGACTTGTTTTTCTGTTCGCCTCCTATCAGTCTCACACTCCTTGTCTTTTGACAGTTGAAAGTGGGCGGAGCCTGATGATAAAGGCTCAAATCCATATTGTTGACCTTTGCTCCCACACAATGTTTACATTTAAAAATCTTAAAGTAAGTGAAATCCACTTCCTGGTGTTTGAATGACGTTGAGGAGAAGGAGAAGCCTGTGCTGCCCTCTGGTGGCTGCTCCGCTGTACTTACCCCTCTCTGTGATCTCACCTCTGCTGCTGCTGCTGCTCCTCCACAGGCTTCTCCTTCGACTTGTCGCCTCTCACCAAAGACGGCGGCTTCTACAACGTCACCAGCGGGAACTACGACTACTACGTCAACGTGTGCGGCGCCGTCAAAGCCGCCAACTGTCCCGCGACGGCCGGAGCGTGTCAGGTTGAAAAGAGGTGATTCTTTTAGTCCTTTAATGATTTTTCTGCTTGTCAATTGTACGATATCATACTTTTGTTTGTTTGTTTGTTTGTTTAGTTCTTGGAATCTCGGGGAAGCGAACGCCCGCCTGTCGTACTACGACGGCCTGATCCAGCTGAGCTACGCCAACGGCTCGCAGTACAACAACAAAGAGCACACGCGCAGATCCACGCTCATCTCCTTCCTCTGTGACCCAGAAGCCGGAGCTGGGAGTCCAGAATACCAGGTTAAACTCCCGGAAACTTTCCCCTTTTCCTTTACGTTGTTCAAGCAAGAGGTTCGAGCGATACGTGGGTCATTCTGTGACCGGTTGTTTTTGAGCTAATCCACTTTATTCCCGGAGAAGCGACGAGAGAAACGCAGAATTAGCCGAACGCCGTTTCTTTCCAGTGTCAAATCAAAGTGGAAGTGGAGGCTTGCTATTATCCTACAGTCTGAAAATCACCTGATGTGGAAACTAAAACCCAGACTAAGACATAAGATTGTGTCCCATGATTGACAGAACGCGATTGCTGTGTAGATACTGATTTGTCCGAGTTAACTTAATCCTCGACATTGTTCTAATCTGAGATTTACGCTGTTAAAATATCACCAAAAAGAGTCCATTTAAGTCTGTTACTCTCAGCGTTGTTTGAATTTTTTGTTTTCTTGACACAAATATTAACAGACAAGAAACAAACAAGAAAAAAAGTAAAAACTATGGTGCAAAAGTGCAAAAATATGTAAATAAAAACCAATTTTTAGTTAAAGCAGTTAAAGGGGGGTGAAGGCAAACACTAAAAACTGAGTTAACTTCAACATAAATCCAGATTATATCCTTTTCTAATCAGAATTTGTGATGATTTGACAGTAATTCCCATAATTCATGCATGAGAGGAATGAGGTGGATAAATCTGTGTCCGTTTTATTGTCTTTTGTCTTCTGCAATTGTCTCTTAATTCTATCTCGTGTTTGTCTGATGATTTTATGCTTTGTTAAATTCTATTCTGTTTTTTATTCCAAATCAATCATCGACAAGTTGGTACTTGGTTGAAATCGCTCATGTTTTGCAGTCTGCACTCCAGCGCACTTATATAAGTTAGTTAAGTTAAGTTAAGTTAGTTTTTATTAATCCCCTTAGGGAAAGTATTCCTCTGCATTTTGACCCATCCTAGAATTAGGAGCAGTGGGCTGCCACACTGAGTGGCGCCCGGGGAGCATTGGGGGTTGGGTACCTTGCTCAGGGGTACCCCAGCCCTTTTTGGCCGGGTGGGGATAATATATACAGTATTTTAAATAAAAATAACCTATTTAATACATAATGCAGCTCATTAAAAAAACTCATCTGTCAAATTACGCCTTTTTTGATCTTAGCAGCAATTTTTTCTGGCCAGATAATTGAAGGATAATTTGTCTACGTTTTAGTTCTAACCGTTTTTATCTCCCGGGTCTTTGTAAATCTTTGGTTAACATGTAAATTTAAAGCCGCGCCTTTTCGCTTTGTGAGCGCAGGTTGAAGACAAGTACACGTATAACTTCCGCTGGTACACGTCCTACGCTTGTCCCGAGAGGCCTCACGAGTGTCTGGTGACCGATCCGCTGACGCTGGAGCAGTACGACTTGTCCAGGTAACGCGTCGCCTTCTCTTTAGGCCGCAGTAACAAATGAACCGTATTTTAAAAACTCTCTTTAATTCTTGTGTTTCTAGTCTGTCTCGCTCCGTCACCAACAGCAACTGGCAGTCCATGGATCTGTCGGACACCACCAACCTGAGGAAGTACTACATCAACGTGTGCCGGCCGATCAGCGCCGTGCCGGGCTGCGACCGCCACGCGTCCGTCTGCCAGATGAAGTACATCCCAGAGCAGGCGAGTTCACACAAACACAACCACAACTAAAATTGAAAAAGCATTTTCGTTAAAAACTAGGAACGATGACAAACTTTAACTGAATTGTGTGTTTTATAAAACCAAGTAAAATTGTGGTGAAAATGTGCTTGTAAATTCATTTCATGCATAAATAATCATTATTCATATTGTTTCTGCTTCTTAAATGTGAATTATTTCTTAATTTCTTTGCTCCAGATAACAAAGAAATCCTTAAAAGTGAAAGACATGGTCAGGGAACACTCCCACTCAGTGTGGAGGTTTGAATGAATGAATGAGTGAAATAAAGTAATGAATCAGCAAAAGTCAGGAAAATATAGCCTGCTTTTAATGACATGACTATATCAGCTGTTACTTGGGACACAAACTCATAATAATGTTGGAAAATGTTTCTTAACCCTGGAAATAATCATGTTCTCAAATGTCTTTGTTTTGAAAAATCAAAGAAAACAGGAAATATTCACATTTTACAAGCTGGAAAATCAAAGAAAATCTGAAATATTAACATTTAAGAAGCTGAAAAAAAGAAACCCAGGAAATATTCACATTTAAGAGGCTTAAAAATCAACGATAACTGGAAATATTTACATTTAAGGGGCTGAAAAATCATTAAAAATGACATTTGTCATTGTCCTGTTTTCCGCTCCCTCAGGGGATTCTGGAGGAAGTGGTCGCCGTGAGTAACATGGGAGTTTCCAAGCGCGGTCCCGTCGTGGAGGGACAAGACAAACTGCTGCTGGAGTTCACCGACGGCTCCGTCTGCGAGTCTGAGGGTCTGAAGCTCACGTACACGACACGCATCCACCTGGTCTGCTCCAGAGGAACTGTGGTACGTCAACGCCTCTGTGTCTGCACTGTAAAAAGATCCTTAAAGCAGTCAACAGTCACTGGTGTCACTACTTCATGTGTCCTCACGGTGGCGCTGCTCACATGAATGAGGGAACTTTGGTGAAAGTTTGGTAGTAGTTGTGAGAGTAGTTGGTAGTATTGTTTTTAGGTTTTCATTAGTTGCTTTACAGGTAGTTCAGTAGTTCTGGTAGTAGTCGTCTGAGTAGTAGTTGGTTTCGTAGTATTGTGATAGTAGTTTTAGTAGTCATTTTGTTTAGTAGTAGTTTCTGGGAGTCAATGGAGCAGTGGGTGGGGCGAGGACGCTGGGCTCCTGTGTGATGATTGGAGGAAGTGTCTGAAAGGCGGAGCCAGTTTTTGATTGACAACGTTGCAGAAACAAACACGACAGCTTGTCCGCCTCAGTCCTGTGTGAAGTCTGTAGACAAACAGCTGCTCGTTGTGTGTTATTTACCCGGTGATAGAAACCATTTACACTGCAGATAAAAACACTATTATAACATTTCACTTTTACATTATAGTCGTGTTTCCTTGTTCTCTAGTTAGTGTGTAACTCTGTGTGTGTGTGTGTTTTCAGTCTGCAGGCCCGCGCTTCCTCATGTACCAGAACTGTACTGCCAACTTCATGTGGGAGACCCGAGCGGCCTGTGCCATCAAAACCACCAAGAACAACGTGAGTTCACAGACGTGACGACAACAAGTCAATTATCATCATCCCTGGTTCAACAAAGACCAGATTAGACAGATTAGTATATAGGTTTATTTATTTTTTTTACTTAATATCTAATGACTAGTTCATATATGTCTTTTTTTTGTTGTTGTTGTCTTTACGTCTCAGAGCTGTGCCGTCGTCGATCCCAACACTGGTTTTGAATTTAACCTCCTGCCTTTGGCGACAGAGTCTGGATACAAGCAGAGCGCTAATGGAAAAGACTTCCTGGTAATGAATGACGTGTTTTTCCTACAGTAGATGACGCAGCTGTCCTGTATGTTATATAATAATATTTAGTGATACATATACTCCCATCAATAACATAATTGTCTTGTTTCACTTGAAATCCGTATGTCTGAATATGTTTGGCGCTGTTTAGTTACTGTTTTGGTCTGGAATCTAAACTAATCTAACATTATTATCTTGATATAAATCAAATCAATGTCTATTTATATAGCACTTGTAGCACTAGCAAAAAATAAATCATAAAAACATGCAATAACATAGCGAGAATGGGGGAAAATGTCATTGTAAAAGAGTCAGTAAAATTAGAAATTGTAGGATTAAGTAGAGTGGGAAAGTGTCGTTGTTTTAGTGATTATTTAAAGCTGTTCTAAATAAATATGTTTTGAGTTTATTGTTAAAAAAAACCTGGTGTGTAACTGAACACAAACCAAAAAACCTGAATAACAATAATAAAAAAATCTAATTATATTCAATTGTTGTAGTGGAGCCAGGTTAATTGACCACAAACTCTATATTTATAATATTTTGGGAATCGTCTCAAAAGATCAATAAATTTAAACTTTAAAAAATAAAAACAACTTAAAACATAAAACCTAACTAAATTCATTTATTTAGGGGCTGTATTTTTTACATGAATAGCGTGAAGTAGGGTTGAAATTGTAATCTTTTTGTCCTATTTTTATGATCTTTTCCTCATGCACATAGAATAAAATCTTAATTGTTGGAGTTAAATGCAAGAATATTAAAAATAAAGATGATAAACAAAGAGCACAAACACTAACACCTGCTTCATCATCCATTCATCCAGGTGAACATCTGCTCAGACATGGCGGGGTGTGGTCAGGGCGTGGCTGGCTGTGAGCTGTATGACGGACACGTCTCCAGTCCAGTGGGCGTGGAGAGGACGCTGCAGTATTCCACCGACGGTCTCCTCCAACTGACGTACAAGGGACCGCTGGACGACCCCACAGGTGACCTCACACACACATTGAAAAGGTCCCGGTGTGTGAGAATGAGTGACATCTAGTGGCGAGACGTAGTCGGGGACCCACGGTGGCCTTCGTGCACCGGAAAGGGTGTCGCTCTTCTACGTTTGTGTCGTAAATCCGAGTTATAGTTGGTTATTTATGTCTGTTTTTTTCATTTGTTGATTCATTCTGCAACAAAATGTGTTTAAAATCACGTAATTTACACCAAAACAAACCGTTTTATTTGGACATGAACTGTGAGTTATTCACAGAATAATTATAATTTCACCTGACCCCAAACCAAATCAAGTGATTTTTACACTCATGTAAACATATTAATAGGTAGTTTATTCAACTTATGTCAATAAATCCTCAATTTTAAATGATAAATTTGGGGCATTTGGCATCTCACAAGTTTTTGTTTTTATAAAACATTGTCTTCAAAAGGCTTCTTGTAAAAGTAAGTCAATGGTAAATATGAGTGAAACAAGTCATGTATGTGCGACACAATGACAATAACAAGCTTGAATTCCTGAATTTAGCAAAATATAGCCATGTAAAAAGTCATATACTGCATATACATATACAGTATATATGTATGTATGTATGTATATATACATACATATATATATATATATATACACACACAAAAATTAGAAAAATGCACATTAAACTCCGGTACATTCATTTTTTTTGAATACAGATGAGTCAGATTTGAGCAAATTTGCACCCACAGGCCTCTGTCACCACATTTGTTATGATTCTCTTTAAAACCCTTTAAATGTACATATTTATTGACTCTTCTTCATCTCCTCCTCCTCCTCCTCCTCCTCAGCGACTCGCGACACCTTCACCATAAACTTTGTGTGCGATCCCAACTCTCACGCGGGTTCGCTGAAAGTGCTGCGCGAGGAGCTGAGCTCTCTGCCCAACCACGTGGTCCACGACGTCCTCTTCGAGTTCTCCACCGCTCTGGCCTGCGTCCCCTCCCCCGTCGACTGCCTGATCACCGGTATGAACACACACGTTTTATTGTAGTTTTATTGTAAGTAAAAAATCCGTTTTCTTAAATGATTATTTATGTCATATTTTTGTTGACTCAGTAAATGAGATTTTTGTAATTACAACCTTCCCGTTTCCTCCAGATCCTCACGGGAACGAATACGACCTGAGTCACCTGGCCCGGGACGAAGGAGACAGTCCCTGGATCGCCATAGATACCGACTCAGTCAAGTCGCGCAGCTTTTACATCAACGTGTGCAAACCTCTGCCTCCAGTCACAGGATGTCCAGGTGAGTGAAAGTGTTTCTTTCACTGTAATGTCAAAATGTCACAAATAGACATAAAATCACAACACACTCTTGTTAAGTTTTTTTTTAGGGTTCGAGCAACAAGGTTGCAAGAACCCTATTGAAACTGGAAGGATTATTATTAGGGTTCGAGCAACAAGGTTGCAAGAACCCTATTGAAACTGGAAGGATTATTATTAGGGTTCGAGCAACAAGGTTGCAAGAACCCTATTGAAACTGTGAAGATTATTCTTATTAGGGTTCGAGCAACTTGGTTGCAAGAACCCTATTGTTCGAGCAACTTGGTTGCAAGAACCCTATTGTAATCGCTAGGATTATTCTTATTAGGGTTCGAGCAACTTGGTTGCAAGAACCCTATTGTAATCGTAAGAGTTATTAGGGTTCGAGCAACTTGGTTGCAAGAACCCTATTGAAACTGCGAAGATTATTCTTATTATTATTATTTTTCCTCTAAATGAATCGCCTTTTTGAGGCCCTGAACATGCCCCAAAACTCACCAATTTTTGCAAGCACATCAGACCTGGTGAAAATTTACGTTTATTAGTGTTTCCGGGAATGTGCGTTAAAAAATGAAAGTGGGCGGGGCAAATAACTGCTCCAGCCCCTAAAACTTGTCGTCCTGAGGAGCATGTTTAATGTACATGCACGAAACTTGGTACACGCGTTCCTTGGGTCGGGACGGTCAAAAAACCTAGGCAAGCCTAAGCTCTAAAACGAACAGGAAAGCCGCCATCTTGGATTGAAA
Organism: Solea senegalensis; assembly: GCF_019176455.1. NCBI lineage: Eukaryota > Metazoa > Chordata > Actinopteri > Pleuronectiformes > Soleidae > Solea > Solea senegalensis. Next base: position 18,684 of record NW_025320912.1, on the reverse strand, counting down.
GTTCATTTTTTGCCGATTTTGGCCATTTCGCACCATCGGTATTTGAACGAACTTGTCCTAGAGCTTACATGGGATCACGTTCAAACTTGGTGAGGTCACTTTGGACAAGTTGAGGATCTAAAGTTGCTAAAAACTTTTTAATAAGTATCATGGCGTACGAGAAAGGGGCCGGCAAAGTTGGTGAAAATTTTTATTTTTCACCACAGGCAACAAAACTCTTATAACTTTGCGATAGAAGGTCACTTCCCAACCAAATTACCTAGGGTTGATGATGGACCATTGCTGAAGAAGTCTGTGGAAAAACTGTAAATTTTTAGCACAGCGCCTCCTTGTGGTAACAGAAAATACAACAAATACACAATTTCGGTAATAACTTTTACATAGTTAATCGTATCAAACTCAAAATTTGTGACAACATTTAAAACACATGAAAGATGATGCGTGCTTATTATGATAACAAATGGTTCAACGGTGTTGCCATAGCAACACTGCAAAGTCAGATATTTGTGACAAAAAAACAAACTGCTACAACTTTGCGAATCTGAGTCCAATCTGAACCAAACTTGCTAGGATTGATGATAGTCCGGCCCTGAAGACACCTATATGAAAATATTCACTTTCAAAAACAGCGCCCCCTTGTGACAGCAGACACTATGACACCTGATATTTGAATGAACTTGTCCTAGAGTTTTTGTGCGATCACCTTGAAAATTGGTGAGGTCACTGTGAACAAGTTGCCAAGCATAAGTTCCTGAAAGCTTTTTAAAATGTCGCTCGGTGTACGAGATAGGGGGCGCCAAAGTTGGTGTTCATTCATATTTTTCACAACAAAAGGCAAAACTCTTACAACCCGTAAAACTTGTCCTCCTGAGGAGCACGTTGAATGTACATGCACAAAACTTGGTACTCACGCGTTCGTTAGGTCCAGACGGTCAAAAAAGTCAGCGTAGCCGAAGCTCTAAAATGAACAGGAAAGCCGCCATTTTGGATTGAAAGTACATTTTTTGCAGATTTTGGCCATTTCGCACCAATGGTATGTGAACGCACTTGTCATAGAGCTTTAAAGGGATCACCTTCAAACTGGGTGAGGTCACTGTGAATAAGTTGAGGATCTAAAGTTATTAAAAGTTTTTTAAAATGTCACATGGTTTTTGAGATAGGGGGCGCCAAAGTTGGCGTTCATTCATATTTTTCACAACAAAAGGCGAAACTCTTACAACCCGTAAAACTTGTCCTCCTGAGGAGCACGTTTAATGTACATGCACTAAACTTGGTACTCACGCGTTCCTTAGGTCAGGACGGTCAAAAAATTCAAAGCAGCCTATGCTCTAAAACGAACGGGAAAGCCGCCATCTTGGATTGAAAGTACATTTTTTGCAGATTTTGGCCATTTCGCACCAATGGTATGTGAACGCACTTGTCATAGAGCTTTCATGGGATCACCTTGAAACTTTGTGAGGTCACTGTGGACAAGTTGAGGATCCAAAGGTATCAAAATCTTTTCATTAAGTATCACGGCGAACAAGAAGAAGGGCGGCAAAGTTGGCAAAAATCACGATTCCTCGCAACACACAACAATCTCTCATAACTTTGCCATGGAAGGTCAGATATTAACCAAACAAGTGACAATCGATGATGGGCCCTTGCTAAAGATGTCTATGCAAAAACTGTAAATTTTGAAAACATCGCCTCCTGGTGGTGGCAAACACTAGGAAGTCTGGTATTTCGCAACACACAACAAACTCTTATAACTTTGCGATTGAAGGTCAGATCTTAACCAAACTTGTGATGATCGATGATGGGCTTTTGCTGAAGATGCCTATGCAAAAACTGTAAATTTTGGAAACAGCGCCACCTGGTGGTAACAGAAAGTACAAGTTCACAATTTCCCTTATAACTTTAACAAATTTCCTTGTATCAAACTCAAAATTTGGGAAAACATTCAAAACACATGGTAGATGATGCGTGCCTAATATGATAACAAATTGTTCAACAGTGTTGCCATGACAACACTGCAAAGTCAGATATTTGCGACAAAAAACAAACTGCTACCACTTTGCGAATACTATTCCAATCTGAACCAAACTTGCTAGGATTGATGATAGTCAATCCCTGAAGATGCCTATATGAAAATATTCACTTTCAAAAACAGTGCCCCCTGTTGACGGCAGACAATATGACGTCTGGTATTTCGCTACAACAACAAACTCTTATAACTTTGCGATGGAAGGTCAGATCTTAACCAAACTCGTGACGATCGATGATGGGATATTGCTGAAGATGCTCATGCAAAAACTGTACATTTTGAAAACAGCGCCTTCTGGTGGTAACAGAAAATACAATTTCACAATTTCCCTTATAACTTTAACAAATTTCATTGTATCATACTCAAAATGAATGAAAACATGTAAAACACATGGTAGATGATGCTTGCTGAATATGATAACAAATCGTTCAACTGTGTTGCCTGGCAAAAATGCAAAGGATTCCCTCAACTGAGTGGTTTGTTCATGCAGTAACCATTGCTCGCCACATGATGGAGGCATTTGCCTACAAATCTATCAAATCTAACATTTACAGTTTCTCATGCTGCTCTAATTGGGATTGTTGTATCCACTTGAAACTTGATACGTGAGACCTCAGACCCGTCCGGAACATGTCTGTAAAGCAGTAATGCCAAAGTCAAATACACGGGGGCCAAAATAAAAAAAATGGTACAGGTGGAGGGTTAAATATTTATTAAAACTTGCAATTACTGCACATATTGAACCAATACCAATACCAATACCACAGCCTATATTGCACTCAATCATTAAATTAAATAAAATAAAATAAAATAAAATAAAATAAAATTAAATTAAATTAAATTAAATTAAATTAAATTAAATTAAATTAAATCAGTTGCAATATTTTCTCAAGGCTCTTTCAGTAACAAATTGAAAACGTTTTTCCTTCTTCTTCTTTTTAACAGGTAAACAGCAAAATGTTATTTTCCTTCAAAGCTCAATGGCAAGATAAATGCAAAAATGAAACAGCATGTTACAAAACAAATCAGTGTGCTGCTCTGATCCTCACCAATGTCTGTCTTTTATAATAAAATTAGAAGTTAGTGCAAACTTGAAAAGTGCAAAACAGTTGCATGTTTCATAGTGCCTTCTTAAGTTATATTCTTTCATAACGACACACTGTCTCCACACACAAGACACACAGGCTTTCCTTTTACTTCGGTGAACATTATTCTGCCTCCCACCTGTCTTGAAAACCCTGTTTTCACCGTCTACTTTTCTATTTGTCTATTTGGGGGAGAGGGAGATGAAAAATGACAGCAATGTTTAGTCCTCCACTGTGACTGTGATGCTGTTCATGAATGATGACACGGGATCGCACTCGCAGTGCATCTTGGGATTTGTAGTATTATGGTGCTGAGGGCACATAATAGTGCAAGCCGGTTTTAATAGTAATTAAAAATCATCCCGCTAGCCAGACATAACTCATTCACGGGCCTTGATTCTGACATATGTGCTGTAAAGGATAACCTCCCTACAGGAAGTAGAACTCCCGAAACAGGAAGTCAAGTCTAACATTTTCCAATCTTCACAAAACTTGATATGTGAGTCAAAGGAACGTCCCTGAACACGTTTACGGACACACCTTTCACCAAACAGGAAGTCGGCCATTTTAAACAGGAAGTGCCATCTAACTTAGCACATGGACGCTGAAAATAGTCTAAGCTGAAAATTACTACTGCCGCAAGCGGTGAATGAACGGAAGATGAGCTAGACGACTCGCACGGCGAGGTGGGCGCAGGGAGACCCGCGAGCCGTCAAGCTCGAACCCGTTGATTACCGCTTGCGGTACTAGTTCTTCTTATTCTTCTTCTTCCGCCCGCCAAATGAATCGCGTTTTCGAGGCCCTGAACATACCCAAAAACTCACCAATTTTTGCAACTGCATCAGACCTGGTGTAAATTTACGTTTATTAGTGGTTCGGGGAATGCACGTCAAAAAATGAAAGTGGGCGGGGCTAACGACTGACGCAAAAAACTTCTATTAGGTCATCTGCTCTCTGGTTTAACGTACATGAACGAAACTTGGCACACATGTTCATGAGGTGGGGACGGTCAAAAAAGTCGATGACAACTTCCCTGTGAATCCTACAGGAAGGACGCCATCTTGGATTGCACGCCAAAACAGAGGCGATTTTGGCCATTTCGCACCATCGGTATTTGAACGAACTTGTCCCAGAGCTTACATGGAATCACGTTCAAACTTGGTGAGGTCACTGTGGACAAGTTGAGGATCTAAAGTTCCTGAAAACTTTTTAATAAGTATCATGGCGTACGAGAAAGGGGGCGTCAAAGTTGGTGAAAATTCACGATTTTCGCCACACGCAACAAAACTCTTATAACTTTGCGATAGAAGGTCCGATCTTAACCAAACTTGTGGCGATTGATGATGGGCCCTTGCTGAAGAGGCCTATGCAAAAACTGTCAAGTTTGTAAACATCGCCTCCTGGTGGTGGCAGAAAATTAAAAAAAAAAATTACTTTTACAATTTCGGGAATAACTTTTACAGAGATTATCGTATCAAACTCAAAATTGGTAAAAATCACCATAAACACAAGGTAGATGATGCATGCTCAATATGATGGCGTAGAGTTACATGATGTTGCCATGGTAATGATGCGAAGTCGGATTTTTGCGACAAAAAAACAAACTGCTCCCACTTTGCGAATCCTAGTCCAATCTGAACCAAACTTGCTAGGATTGATGATAGTCCGGCCCTGAAGACACCTATATGAAAATATTCACTTTCAAAAACAGCACCCCCTGGTGACGGAGACAATATGACCTCTGGTATTTGAATGAATTAATCCTAGAGTTCTTGTGCGATCACCTTTAAACTTGGTCAGGTCACTGTGAACCAGTTGAGGAACTTAAGTTATCAAAAGTTTTTTAAAATGTCTCATGGTGTACGAGATAGGGGGCGCCAAAGTGGGTGTAAATTCCTATTTTTCACAACAAAAAGCGAAACTCTTATAACTTTGCGATGGAAGATCCAATCCCAACCAAACTTCCTATGATTGATAATGGGTAGTTGCTGAAGGCGACTATATTGCCGAAAACAATACATTTTGAAAACAGCGCCTCCTGGTGGTGGTAGAAAATACAAAAAAAAAAAAACTGTCACAACTTTGCCAATCCTGGTCTAATCTGAGCCAAACTTGCTAGGATTGTTGATAGTCTGGCCCTGAACAAACCTATGTGAAAATATTTCAAGTCAAAATCAGCGCCCCCTGGTGAAAGTGGACGGGCCAAAAACCTGCTCCACCCCCTAAAACTTGTGGTCCTGAGGAGCACGTTTAATGTACATGCACGAAACTTGGTACACGTGTTCCTTAGGTCGGGCCGGTCAAAAAAGTCAGCGTAGCCTATGCTCTAAAACTAACAGGAAAGCCGCCATCTTGGATTGAAAGTAAATGCTTTGCTGATTTTGGCCATTTCACACCAATGATATTTGAACAGATTTGTCCTAGATCTTTCATGGGATCACCTTCAAACTTGGTGAGGTCACTTTGGACAAGTTGAGGATCCAAAGGTATCAAAATCTTTTCAATAGGTATTATGGCGTAAGAGTAAGGGGCCGGCAAAGTTGGTGAAAATTTTAATGTTTCGCCACAGGCAACAAAACTCTTATAACTTTGCGATAGAAGGTCACATCCCAACCAAATTACCTAGGGTTGATGATGGACCATTGCTGAAGAAGTCTGTGAAAAAAACGTAAATTTTGAGCACAGTGCCTCCTTGTGGTAACAAAATATACAAAAAAAAACAATTTCGGTTATAACTTTTACAGAGTTAATCGTATCAAACTCAAAAATTGGGAAAACATTTAAAACACATGTTCGATGATGCGTGCTTAATATGATAACAAATCGTTCAACGGTGTTGCCACAGCAACACTGCAAAGTCAGATATTTGTGACAAAAAACAAACTGCTACAACTTTACGAATCCGAGTCCGATCTGAACCAAACTTGCTTGGATTGATGATAGTCCAGCCCTGAAGACGCCTATATGAAAATATTCACTTTCAAAAACAGCGCCTCCTGGTGACAGCAGACACTATGACACCTGGTATTTGAATGAACTAGTCCTAGAGTTTATGTGCGATCACCTTTAAACTTTGTGAGGTCACTTTGGACAAGTTGAGGATCTAAAGTTATTAAAAGTTTTTCAAAATGTCGCATGGTTTTCGAGATAGGGGGCGCCAAAGTTGGCGTTCATTCATATTTCTCACAACAAAAGGCAAAACTCTTACAACCCGTAAAACTTGTCCTCCAGAGGATCACGTTGAATGTACATGCATGAAACTTGGTACTCACGCGTTCCTTAGGTCCAGACGGTCAAAAAAGTCAGCGTAGCCGAAGCTCTAAAGCGAACAGGAAAGCCGCCATCTTGGATTGAAAGTACATTTTTGGGAGATTTTGGCCATTTCGCACCAATGGTATGTGAACTAACTTGTCATAGAGCTTTTGTGCGATCACCTTTAAACTTTGTGAGGTCACTGTGGACAAGTTGAGGATCTAAAGTTATTAAAAGTTTTTCAAAATGTCCCATGGTTTTCGAGATAGGGGGCGCCAAAGTCGGCGTTCATTCATATTTCTCACAACAAAAGGCAAAACTCTTACAACCCGTAAAACTTGTCCTCCTGAGGAGCACGTTGAATGTACATGCACTAAACTTGGTACTCACGCGTTCCTTAGGTCGGGACGGTCAAAAAATTCAAAGCAGCCTAAGCTCTGAAACGAACAGGAAAGCCGCCATCTTGGATTGAAAGTACATTTTTAGCAGATTTTGGCCATTTCGCACCAATGGTATGTGAACGCACTTGTCAAAGAGCTTTAATGGGATCACCTTCAAACTTTGTGAGGTCACTGTGGACAAGTTGAGGATCCAAAGGTATCAAAATCTTTTCATTAAGTATCACGGCTAACAAGAAGAAGGGCAGGAAAGTTGGCGAAAATCACGATTCCTCGCAACACACAACAATCTCTTATAACTTTGCCATGGAAGGTCAGATATTAACTAAACAAGTGACAATCGATGATGGGCCCTTGCTAAAGATGTCTATGCAAAAACTGTAAATTTTGAAAACATCGCCCCCTGTTGACGGCAGACAATATGACGTCTGGTATTTCGCTACAACAACAAACTCTTATAACTTTGCGATGAAAGGTTAGATCTTAACCAAACTAGTGACGATCGATGATGGGATCTTGCTGAAGATGCTTATGCAAAAACTGTACATTTTAAAAACAGCGCCTTCTGGTGGTAACAGAAAATACAATTTCACAATTTCCCTTATAACTTTAACAAATTTCATTGTATCATACTCAAAATGAATGAAAACATGTAAAACACATGGTAGATGATGCTTGCTGAATATGATAACAAATCGTTCAACGGTGTTGACATAAGAACACTGCACAGGACCCACTCTACTGAGTGGTTTGTCAGTGCAGTAACCTTTGTTCGCCACATGATGGAGGCATTTGCCTACAAATCTATCAAATCTAACATTTACAGTTTCTCATGCTGCTCTGAAAGGGAAAGATGGGGCAAAAGGTACTGCAAGAGGGGCCAAGGAAAAAAAAAACAGGGAAAATGGGAAGAGAGAAAAAGTAACAGAGGGAAAAAAGAGAAAATGCACCCTAAATTCTTATACCATCAGATGTTCTATCACAAAAATAACTAGTTATTTCTAAAATTCAGCTTCAATTCTGATACCATCAGTTGTTTTTCACTAAAATAACAACTTATAGACGAAATCACACTGTTAGACCTCAGACCTCAGACCCGCCCTGAACATGTCTGTAAAGGATGACCTCCTTACAGGAAGTACAACTCCCGAAACAGGAAGTAAAGTCTGACATTCTCCGATCCACATGAAACTTGTTATGTAAGTCAAGGTACCTTCCCTAAACACGTTTACGGACACGCCTTTCACCCAACAGGAAGACGGCCATTTTAAAAGGACACGCCTGACATTGCGCTGGGATGCAGCTGAAAATAACCAGTACCACAAGCGGTGAATGAACGGAAGATGAGGAAGAGGACTCGCGCGGCGCCGTGGACGCACGGGGACTCGCGAGCCGTCAAGCTCGAACCCGTCAATTACCGCTTGCGGTACTAGTTATTATTATTATTCTTATTATTCCCCCAAATGAATCGCCTTTTTGAGGCCTTTCCCATACCCCAAAACTCACCAATTTTTGTGACCGCATCAATCCTGGTGTAAATTTACGTCTGAAAAAGGTTCGGGGAATGTGCGTCGAAAATTGAATGTGGGAGGGGCCAATAAGTGCGGCGCCACCTGTCCAAATTCACCATGACCAACACAAATATCGCACATGCACGAAATTCGGTACACATGTGTAGTGGGTCAGGATGAAGAAAAAATTACATTATGACCATGATCCAAACCCAACAGGAATTCCGCCATCTTGGGTTGATTGGCCATTTTTTGGCGATTTTGGCGAATTCGCAGCAATGGTATTTGAACTAACTCCTCCTTAGAGTTTTCGTGCGATCACCTTCAAACTTGGTGAGGTCCCTGTGGACCAGTTGAGGAGCTCACGGTATCAAAAGTTTTTTCAAATGTCACATGGCGCGCGAGATAGGGGGCGGCAAAGTTCGTGATGATTCTGATGTTTCGCATCAGAAAAACAAAACTCTTATAACTTTGCGATGGAAGGTCCGATCCAAACCAAACTTGCTATGATTGATGATGGGCCATGGCTGAAGACGTCTATGAAAAAACGGTGAAGTTTGAAAACAGCGCCTCCTTGTGGTGAAAGAAAATACACCAAAAAAAAGTTTTTTTACGATTTCGGGAATAACTTTTACACAGATAATCGTACCGCACTCAAAATTGGTGACAACAGTCAAAACACATGGTAGATGATGCGTGATCAATATGACGACAAATCGTTTAACGGTGTTGCCATGGCAACGACGCAAAGTCGGATTTTTGGGACAAAAAATCAAACTGCTACAACTTCGCAAATCCTGGTCCGATCTGAACCAAACTTGCTAGGATTGATGACAGTCCGGCCCTAAAGACGTCTATATGAAAATATTCAATTTCGAAAACAGCGCCCCCTGGTGACAGCAGACAGTATGACAGCTTGTATTTCAATTATCTCCTCCTAGAGCTTTTGCGATCACCTTCAAACTTGGTGAGATCAATGTGGACGAGTTGAGCATCAAAAGTTATCAAAAGCTTTTTAAAATATTGTATGGCGTACGAGATAGGGGGCGCCAAAGTTGGAGATAATAATAATTTTTCACAACAGACAATGAAACTCTTATAACTTTGCGACGGAAGGTCTGATCCCAACCAAACTTGCTATAGTTGATGATGGTTAGTTGCTGAAGACGACTGTGTTGCTGAAACGGTACATTTTGAAAACAGCGCCTTCTGGTGGTGGTAGAAAATTCTAAAAAAACAAACTGTTACAACTTTGCCAATCCTGGTCCGATCTGAACCAAACTTGCAAGGATTGATGACAGTCCGGCCCTGAACACGTCTATATGAAAATATTAATTTTCAAATACAGCGCCCCCTGGTGACAGCAGACAGAATTACATTTATAGTTTTTGATGCTGCTCCAACAGGGATTGTTGTATCCACTTGAAACTTAGTATGTGGGACCCCAGACCCTTCCTCAACATGTCCGTAAAAGGTCACCTCCCTACAGGAAGTGGAACGCCCGAAACAGGAAGTAAAGTCTTACATTGTCCGATTGACACGAAACTAGATATGTGAGTTACGGGACCTTCCCTGAACATGTTTACGGAGACGCCGTTGACCGAACAGGAAGTCGGCCATTTTAAACAGGAAGTGCCCTCTAACTTTGCAGTACATTGTCCGATCTGCACAAAACCTTATATGTGACACCAGCAACCTGTCCTGAGCATGTCTGTAAAAGGTCACCTCCCTACAGGAAGTGGAACGCCCGAAACAGGAAGTAAAGTCTTGCATTGTCCGATTGACACAAAACTAGATATGTGAGTTACGGGACCTTCCCTGAACATGTTTCCAGAGACGAACAGGAAGTTGGCCATTTTAAACAGGAAGTGCCCGCTAACTTTGCCGTACGTTGTCCAATTTGCATGAAACCTTATATGTCACACCAGGGACCTGTCCTGAGCATGTCTGCAAAAGATGACCTCCCAACAGGAAGTGGAATGCCCGAAACAGGAAGTCAACTCTAAGATTGTCCGATCTGCACAAAACTTGATATGTAAGACAAGGGAACTTCCCTGAACACGTTTACGGACGCGCATTTGACCGAACAGGAAGTCGGCCATTTTAAACAGGAAGTGCCCTATAACTTTGCCATACGTTGCCGATCCCCCCCGAAATTTGGATCGACATGTGCGGGGACGCCGCTGAAAATAACTAGTACTGAAAATAACTAGTACTGAAAATAACTAGTACCGCGCGCGGTGAATGAACGGGTGAGAGCGCGAGGCGCGCGGGGAGCCGTGGCACACGGCGACTCGCGCGGGTCGGCTCGAACCCGTTCAGAACCGCGCGCGGTACTAGTTATTTTTATTAGGGTTCGAGCAACTTGGTTGCGCAAGAACCCTATTATAATCGCTAAGATTATTAGGGTTCGAGCAACTTGGTTGCGCAAGAACCCTATTATAATCGCTAAGATTATTAGGGTTCGAGCAACTTGGTTGCGCAAGAACCCTATTATAATCGCTAAGATTATTCTTCTTATTCTTATTCTTATTATTATTATTCCTCCAAATGAATCGCGTTTTTGAGGCCTTTCCCATGCCCCAAAACTCACCAAATTTTGCAACCCCATCAGACCTGGTGTAAAATTACGTATATCAGTGTTTCAAGGAATGTGCGTCAAAAAATGGAAGAGGGCGGGGCTAAAAACTGACGCAAAAAACTTCTATTAGGTCATCTGCTCTCGGGTTTAACGTACATGAACGAAACTTGGCACACATGTTCATGAGGTGGGGACGGTCAAAAAAGTCGATGACAACTTCCCTGTGAATCCTACAGGAAGGCCGCCATCTTGGATTGCACTCCAAAACAGAGGCGATTTTGGCCATTTCGCACCATCGGTATTTGAACGAACTTGTCCTAGAGCTTACATGGGATCACGTTCAAACTTGGTGAGGTCACTGTGGACAAGTTGGGGATCTAACGATGCTTATGGTTAGTTGAAATGTCGCATGGCGTACGAGAAAAGGGCCGGCAAAGTTGGCGAAAATTTGTAATTTCTCGCTACACGCAACGAAACTCTTATAACTTTGTGATGGAAGGTCCGATCGTAACCAAACTTGTGGCGATCGATGATGGGCCCTTGCTGAAGATGCCTATGCAAAAACTGTTAAGTTTGTAAACATCGCCTCCTGGTGGTGGCAGAAAATCTAAAAAAAAAAGTTACTTTTACAATTTCGGGAATAACTTTTACAGAAATGATTGTATCAAACTCAAAATTGGTTAAAAGATTCTAAACACATGGTAGACTATGCGTGCTCAATATGATGGCGTATCGTTACATGATGTTGCCATGGTAATGATGCAAAGTCGGATTTTTGCGACAAAAAAACAAACTGCTACCACTTTGCGAATCCTTGTCCAATCTGAACCAAACTTGCCATGATTGATGATAGTCCGGCCCTGAAGACACCTATATGAAAATATTCACTTTCAAAAACAGCACCCCCTGGTGACGGAGACAATATGACCTCTGGTATTTGAATGAATTAATCCTAGAGTTCTTGTGCGATCACCTTTAAACTTGGTCAGGTCACTGTGAACCAGTTGAGGAACTTAAGTTATCAAAAGTTTTTTAAAATGTCTCATGGTGTACGAGATAGGGGGCGCCAAAGTGGGTGTAAATTCCTATTTTTCACAACAAAAAGCGAAACTCTTATAACTTTGTGATGGAAGATCCAATCCCAACCAAACTTCCTATGATTGATAATGGGTAGTTGCTGAAGGCGACTATATTGCCGAAAACAATAAATTTTGAAAACAGCGCCTCCTGGTGGTGGTAGAAAATACAAAAAAAAAAAAACTGTCACAACTTTGCCAATCCTGGTCCAATCTGAGCCAAACTTGCTAGGATTGTTGATAGTCTGGCCCTGAACAAACCTATGTGAAAATATTTCAAGTCAAAATCAGCGCCCCCTGGTGAAAGTGGACGGGCCAAAAACCTGCTCCACCCCCTAAAACTTGTGGTTCTGAGGAGCACGTTTAATGTACATGCACGAAACTTGGTACACGTGTTCCTTAGGTCGGGCCGGTCAAAAAAGTCAGCGTAGCCTATGCTCTAAAACTAACAGGAAAGCCACCATCTTGGATTGAAAGTAAATGCTTTGCTGATTTTGGCCATTTCACACCAATGATATTTGAACAGATTTGTCCTAGATCTTTCATGGGATCACCTTCAAACTTGGTGAGGTCACTTTGGACAAGTTGAGGATCCAAAGGTATCAAAATCTTTTCAATAGGTATTATGGCGTAAGAGTAAGGGGCCGGCAAAGTTGGTGAAAATTTTAATGTTTCGCCACAGGCAACAAAACTCTTATAACTTTGCGATAGAAGGTCACATCCCAACCAAATTACCTAGGGTTGATGATGGACCATTGCTGAAGAAGTCTGTGAAAAAAACGTAAATTTTGAGCACAGTGCCTCCTTGTGGTAACAAAATATACAAAAAAAAAACAATTTCGGTTATAACTTTTACAGAGTTAATCGTATCAAACTCAAAAATTGGGAAAACATTTAAAACACATGTTCGATGATGCGTGCTTAATATGATAACAAATCGTTCAACGGTGTTGCCACAGCAACACTGCAAAGTCAGATATTTGTGACAAAAAACAAACTGCTACAACTTTACGAATCCGAGTCCGATCTGAACCAAACTTGCTTGGATTGATGATAGTCTGGCCCTGAAGACGCCTATATGAAAATATTCACTTTCAAAAACAGCGCACCCTGGTGACAGCAGACACTATGACACCTGATATTTGAATGAACTAATCCTAGAGTTTTTATGCGATCATCTTGAAAGTTGGTGAGGTCACTGTGAACAAGTTGCCGAGCATAAGTTCCTGAAAGCTTTTTAAAATATCGCTCGGTGTACGAGATAGGGGGCGCCAAAGTTGGTGTTCATTCATATTTTTCACAACAAAAGGTGAAACTCTTACAACCCGTAAAACTTGTCCTCCTGAGGAGCACGTTGAATGTACATGCACAAAACTTGGTACTCACGCGTTCCTTAGGTCCAGACGGTCAAAAAAGTCAGCGTAGCCGAAGCTCTAAAACGAACAGGAAAGCCGCCATCTTGGATTGAAAGTACATTTTTGGCAGATTTTGGCCATTTCGCACCAATGGTATGTGAACACACTTGTCATAGAGCTTTTATGGGATCACCTTCAAACTAGGTGAGGTCACTGTGGACAAGTTGAGGATCTAAAGTTATTAAAAGTTTTTCAAAATGTCGCATGGTTTTCGAGATAGGGGGCACCAAAGTTGGTGTTCATTCATATTTTTCTAAACAAAAGGCGAAACTCTTACAACCCGTAAAACTTGTCCTCCTGAGGAGCACGTTTAATGTACATGCACTAAACTTGGTACTCACGCGTTCCTTAGGTCAGGACGGTCAAAAAATTCAAAGCAGCCTATGCTCTAAAACGAACGGGAAAGCCGCCATCTTGGATTGAAAGTACATTTTTGCAGATTTTGGCCATTTCGCACCAATGGTATGTGAACGCACTTGTCATAGAGCTTTCATGGGATCACCTTGAAACTTTGTGAGGTCACTGTGAACAAGTTGAGGATCCAAAGGTATCAAAATCTTTTCATTAAGTATCACGGCGAACAAGAAGAAGGTCAGGAAAGTTGGCGAAAATCACGATTCCTCGCAACACACAACAATCTCTTATAACTTTGCCATGGAAGGTCAGATATTAACCAAACAAGTGACAATCGATGATGGGCCCTTGCTAAAGATGTCTATGCAAAAACTGTAAATTTTGAAAACATCGCCTCCTGGTGGTGGCAAACACTAGGAAGTCTGGTATTTCGCAACACACAACAAACTCTTATAACTTTGCAATTGAAGGTCAGATCTTAACCAAACTTGTGATGATCGATGATGGGCTTTTGCTGAAGATGCCTATGCAAAAACTGTAAATTTTGGAAACAGCGCCACCTGGTGGTAACAGAAAGTACAAGTTCACAATTTCCCTTATAACTTTAACAAATTTCCTTGTATCAAACTCAAAATTTGGGAAAACATTCAAAACACATGGTAGATGATGCGTGCCTAATATGATAACAAATTAATCAACAGTGTTGCCATGACAACACTGCAAAGTCAGATATTTGCGACAAAAAACAAACTGCTACCACTTTGCGAATACTATTCCAATCTGAACCAAACTTGCTAGGATTGATGATATTTAATCCCTGAAGATGCCTATGTGAAAATATTCACTTTCAAAAACAGTGCCCCCTGTTGACGGCAGACAATATGACGTCTGGTATTTCGCTACAACAACAAACTCTTATAACTTTGCGATGGAAGGTCAGATCTTAACCAAACTCGTGACGATCGATGATGGGATATTGCTGAAGATGCTTATGCAAAAACTGTACATTTTGAAAACAGCGCCTTCTGGTGGTAACAGAAAATACAATTTCACAATTTCCCTTATAACTTTAACAAATGTCATTGTATCATACTCCAAATGAATGAAAACATGTAAAACACATGGTAGATGATGCTTGCTGAATATGATAACAAATCGTTCAACGGTTTTGCCTGGCAAAAATGCAAAGGATTCCCTCAACTGAGTGTTTTGTTCATGCAGTAACCATTGTTCGCCACATGATGGAGGCATTTGCCTACAAATCTATCAAATCTAACATTTACAGTTTCTCATGCTGCTCTAATTGGGATTGTTGTATCCACTTGAAACTTGATACATGAGACCTCAGACCCGTCCGGAACATGTCTGTAAAGCAGTAATGCCAAAGTCAAATACACGGGGGGCCAAAATAAAAAAAATGGTACAGGTGGAGGGTTAAATATTTATTAAAACTTGCAATTACTGCACATATTGAACCAATACCAATACAAAAGCCTATATTGCTCTCAATCATTAAATTAATTTAAATTAAATTAAATTAAATTAAATTAAGCAAAATATAAATAAAATCAGTTGCAATATTTTCTTAAGGCTCTTTCAGTAACAAATTGAAAACATTTTTCCTTCTTCTTTTTAACAGGTAAACAGCAAAATGTTATTTTCCTTCAAAGCTCAATAGCAAGATAAATGCAAAAATGAAACAGCATGTTACAAAACAAATCAGTGTGCTGCTCTGATCCTCACCAATGTTTGTCTTTTATAATAAAATTAGAAGTTAATGCAAACTTGAAAAGTGCAAAACAGTTGCAAGTTTCTAGTGCCTTCTTAAGTTATATTCTTTCATAACGACACACTGTCTCCACACACAAGACACACAGGCTTTCCTTTTACTTCGGTGAACATTATTCTGCCTCCCACCTGTCTTGAAAACCCTGTTTTCACCGTCTACTTTTCTATTTGTCTATTTGGGGGAGAGGGAGATGAAAAATGACAGCAATGTTTAGTCCTCCACTGTGACTGTGATGCTGTTCATGAATGATGACACGGGATCGCACTCGCAGTGCATCTTGGGATTTGTAGTATTATGGTGCTGAGGGCACATAATAGTGCAAGCCGGTTTTAATAGTAATTAAAAATCATCCCGTGGGCCAGACATAACTCATTCACGGGCCTTGATTCTGACATATGTGCTGTAAAGGATAACCTCCCTACAGGAAGTAGAACTCCCGAAACAGGAAGTCAAGTCTAACATTTTCCAATCTTCACAAAACTTGATATGTGAGTCAAGGAACGTCCCTGAACACGTTTACGGACACACCTTTCACCAAACAGGAAGTCGGCCATTTTAAACAGGAAGTGCCATCTAACTTAGCACATGGATGCTGAAAATAGTCTAAGCTGAAAATTACTACTGCCGCAAGCGGTGAATGAACGGAAGATGAGCTAGACGGCTCGCACGGCGAGGTGGGCGCAGGGAGACCCGCGAGCCGTCAAGCTCGAACCCGTTGATTACCGCTTGCGGTACTAGTTAGGGTTCGAGCAACTTGGTTGCAAGAACCCTATTGTAATCGCTAAGATTATTCTTCTTCTTATTCTTATTATTATTATTCCTCCAAATGAATCGCGTTTTTGAGGCCTTTCCCATGCCCCAAAACTCACCAAATTTTGCAACCCCATCAGACCTGGTGTAAAATTACGTATATCAGTGTTTCCAGGAATGTGCGTCAAAAAATGGAAGAGGGCGGGGCTAAAAACTGACGCAAAAAACTTCTATTAGGTCATCTGCTCTCGGGTTTAACGTACATGAACGAAACTTGGCACACCTGTTCATGAGGTGGGGACGGTCAAAAAAGTCGATGACAACTTCCCTGTGAATCCTACAGTAAGGCCGCCATCTTGGATTGCACGCCAAAACAGAGGCGATTTTGGCCATTTCGCACCATCGGTATTTGAACTAACTTGTCCTAGAGCTTACATGGGATCACGTTCAAACTTGGTGAGGTCACTGTGGACAAGTTGGGGATCTAACGATGCTTATGGTTAGTTGAAATGTCGCATGGCGTACGAGAAAAGGGCCGGCAAAGTTGGCGAAAATTTGTAATTTCTCGCTACACGCAACGCAACTCTTATAACTTTGTGATGGAAGGTCCGATCGTAACCAAACTTGTGGCGATCGATGATGGGCCCTTGCTGAAGATGCCTATGCAAAAACTGTTAAGTTTGTAAACATCGCCTCCTGGTGGTGGCAGAAAATCTAAAAAAAAAGTTACTTTTACAATTTCGGGAATAACTTTTACAGAAATGATTGTATCAAACTCAAAATTGGTTAAAAGATTCTAAACACATGGTAGACTATGCGTGCTCAATATGATGGCGTATCGTTACATGATGTTGCCATGGTAATGATGCAAAGTCGGATTTTTGCGACAAAAAAACAAACTGCTACCACTTTGCGAATCCCTGTCCAATCTGAACCAAACTTGCCATGATTGATGATAGTCCGGCCCTGAAGACACCTATATGAAAATATTCACTTTCAAAAACAGCACCCCCTGGTGACGGAGACAATATGACCTCTGGTATTTGAATGAATTAATCCTAGAGTTCTTGTGCGATCACCTTTAAACTTGGTCAGGTCACTGTGAACCAGTTGAGGAACTTAAGTTATCAAAAGTTTTTTAAAATGTCTCATGGTGTACGAGATAGGGGGCGCCAAAGTGGGTATAAATTCCTATTTTTCACAACAAAAAGCGAAACTCTTATAACTTTGCGATGGAAGATCCAATCCCAACCAAACTTCCTATGATTGATAATGGGTAGTTGCTGAAGGCGACTATATTGCCGAAAACAATAAATTTTGAAAACAGCGCCTCCTGGTGGTGGTAGAAAATACAAAAAAAAAAAAACTGTCACAACGTTGCCAATCCTGGTCTAATCTGAGCCAAACTTGCTAGGATTGTTGATAGTCTGGCCCTGAACAAACCTATGTGAAAATATTTCAAGTCAAAATCAGCGCCCCCTGGTGAAAGTAAACGGGCCAAAAATCTGCTCCACCCCCTAAAACTTGTGGTCCTGAGGAGCACGTTTAATGTACATGCATGAAACTTGGTACACGCGTTCCTTAGGTCGGGCCGGTCAAAAAAGTCAGCGTAGCCTATGCTCTAAAACGAACAGGAAAGCCGCCATCTTGGATTGAAAGTAAATGCTTTGCTGATTTTGACCATTTCACACCAATGATATTTGAACAGATTTGTCCTAGATCTTTCATGGGATCACCTTCAAACTTGGTGAGGTCACTTTGGACAAGTTGAGGATCCAAAGGTATCAAAATCTTTTCAATAGGTATTATGGCGTAAGAGTAAGGGGCCGGCAAAGTTGGTGAACATTTTAATGTTTCGCCACAGGCAACAAAACTCTTATAACTTTGCGACAGAAGGTCACATCCCAACCAAATTACCTAGGGTTGATGATGGACCATTGCTGAAGAAGTCTGTGAAAAAACCGCAAATTTTGAGCACAGTGCCTCCTTGTGGTAACAAAATATACAAAAAAAAACAATTTCGGTTATAACTTTTACAGAGTTAATCGTATCAAACTCAAAAATTGGGAAAACATTTAAAACACATTTTCGATGATGCGTGCTTAATATGATAACAAATCGTTCAACGGTGTTGCCACAGCAACACTGCAAAGTCAGATATTTGTGACAAAAAACAAACTGCTACAACTTTACGAATCCGAGTCCGATCTGAACCAACCTTGCTTTGATTGATGATAGTCCAGACCTGAAGACGCCTATATGAAAATATTCACTTTCAAAAACAGCGCCCCCTGGTGACAGCAGACACTATGACGCCTGGTATTTGAATGAACTAGTCCTACAGCTTTTGTGCGATCACCTTTAAACTTTGTGAGGTCACTGTGGACAAGTTGAGGATCTAAAGTTATTAAAAGTTTTTCAAAATGTCGCATGGTTTTCGAGATAGG
>NW_025320911.1:0-11649 GCF_019176455.1 Solea senegalensis | reverse complement strand
AATCTCTTATAACTTTGCCATGGAAGGTCAGATATTAACCAAACAAGTGACAATCGATGATGGGCCCTTGCTAAAGATTTCTATGCAAAAACTGTAAATTTTGAAAACATCGCCTCCTGGTGGTGGCAAACACTAGGAAGTCTGGTATTTCGCAACACACAACAAACTCTTATAACTTTGCGATTGAAGGTCAGATCTTAACCAAACTTGTGATGATCAATGATGGGCTTTTGCTGAAGATGCCTATGCAAAAACTGTACATTTTGGAAACAGCGCCACCTGGTGGTAACAGAAAGTACAAGTTCACAATTTCCCTTATAACTTTAACAAATTTCCTTGTATCAAACTCAAAATTTGGGAAAACATTCAAAACCCATGGTAGATGATGCGTGCCTAATATGATAACAAATTGTTCAACAGTGTTGCCATGACAAAACTGCAAAGTCAGATATTTGCGACAAAAAACAAACAGCTACCACTTTGCGAATACTATTCCAATCTGAATCAAACTTGCTAGGATTGATGATATTTAATTCCTTAAGATGCCTATATGAAAATATTCACTTTCAAAAACAGTGCCCCCTGTTGACGGCAGACAATATGACGTCTGGTATTTCGCTACAACAACAAACTCTTATAACTTTGCGATGAAAGGTTAGATCTTAACCAAACTAGTGACGATAGATGATGGGATCTTGCTGAAGATGCTTATGCAAAAACTGTACATTTTAAAAACAGTGCCTTCTGGTGGTAACAGAAAATACAATTTCACAATTTCCCTTATAACTTTAACAAATGTCATTGTATCATACTCCAAATGAATGAAAACATGTAAAACACATGGTAGATGATGCTTGCTGAATATGATAACAAATCGTTCAATGGTTTTGCCTGGCAAAAATGCAAAGGATTCCCTCAACTGAGTGTTTTGTTCATGCAATAACCATTGTTCGCCACATGATGGAGGCATTTGCCTACAAATCTATCAAATCTAACATTTACAGTTTCTCATGCTGCTCTAATTGGGATTGTTGTATCCACTTGAAACTTGATACATGAGACCTCAGACCCGTCCGGAACATGTCTGTAAAGCAGTAATGCCAAAGTCAAATACACGGGGGGCCAAAATAAAAAAAATGGTACAGGTGGAGGATTAAATATTTATTAAAACTTGCAATTACTGCACATATTGAACCAATACCAATACCAATACCACAGCCTATATTGCACTCAATCATTAAATTAAATTAAATTAAATTAAATTAAATTAAATTAAATTAAATTAAGCAAAATATAAATAAAATCAGTTGCAATATTTTCTCAAGGCTCTTTCAGTAACAAATTGAAAACGTTTTTCCGTCTTCTTTTAACAGGTAAACAGCAAAATGTTATTTTCCTTCAAAGCTCAATGGCAAGATAAATGCAAAAATGAAACAGCATGTTACAAAACAAATCAGTGTGCTGCTCTGATCCTCACCAATGTCTGTCTTTTATAATAAAATTAGAAGTTAGTGCAAACTTGAAAAGTGCAAAACAGTTGCATGTTTCATAGTGCCTTCTTAAGTTATATTCTTTCATAACCACACACTGTCTCCACACACAAGACACACAGGCTTTCCTTTTACTTCGGTGAACATTATTCTGCCTCCCACCTGTCTTGAAAACCCTGTTTTCACCGTCGACTTTTCTATTTGTCTATTTGGGGGAGAGGGAGATGAAAAATGACAGCAATGTTTAGTTTTCCACTGTGACTGTGATGCTGTTCATGAAGGATGACACTGGATCGCACTCACAGTGCATCTTGGGATGTGTAGTATTATGGTGCTGAGGGCACATAATAGTGCAAGCCGGTTTTAATAGTAATTAAAAATCATCCCGTGGGCCAGACATAACTCATTCACGGGCCTTGATTCTGACATATGTGCTGTAAAGGATAACCTCCCTACAGGAAGTAGAACTCCCTAAACAGGAAGTCAAGTCTAACATTTTCCAATCTTCACAAAACTTGATATGTGAGTCAAAGGAACGTCCCTGAACACGTTTACGGACACACCTTTCACCAAACAGGAAGTCGGCCATTTTAAACAGGAAGTGCCATCTAACTTAGCACATGGACGCTGAAAATAGTCTAAGCTGAAAATTACTACTGCCGCAAGCGGTGAATGAACGGAAGATGCGCTAGACGTCTCGCACGGCGAGGTGGGCGCAGGGAGACCCGCGAGCCGTCAAGCTCGAACCCGTTGATTACCGCTTGCGGTACTAGTTATTATTATTATTCCTCTAAATGAATCGCCTTTTTGAGGCCTTTCCCATACACGAAAACTCATCAATTTTTGCGAGTGCATCAAACCTGGTGTAAATTTACGTCTGATAGTACTTCGGGGACACTGCGTACAAAATTGAAAGTGGGCGGGGCTTACGAAAATGAAAAACAGCTTTCATCAGGCCTATTTTTCTCGTGTTTCACGTACATGCACGAAAGTCGGTACACATGTAAAACATGTCAGGACGGTCCAAAAAGTCCGTGCTAGCGCCGCTGTAAGTCCTACAGGAAGGCCGCCATCTTGGGTTGAACGACCATTTTTGGCCTATTTTGGCCATTTCGCACCATGGGTATTTGAACGAACTTGGCCCAGAGCTTACATGGGATCACGTTCAAACTTGGTGAGGTCACTGTGGACAAGTTGAGGATCTAAAGTTCCTGAAAACTTTTTAATAAGTATCATGGCGTACGAGAAAGGGGGCGTCAAAGTTGGTGAAAATTTAAGATTTTCGCCACAGGCAACACAACTCTTATAACTTTGCGATAGAAGGTCCGATCTTAACCAAATTTGTGGCGATCGATGATGGGCCCTTGCTGAAGATGCCTATGCAAAAACTGTTAAGTTTGTAAACATCGCCTCCTGGTGGTGGCAGAAAATCTAAAAAAAAAGTTACTTTTACAATTTCGGGAATAACTTTTACAGAAATGATTGTATCAAACTCAAAATTGGTTAAAAGATTCTAAACACATGGTAGACTATGCATGCTCAATATGATGGCGTATCGTTACATGATGTTGCCATGGTAATGATGCAAAGTCGGATTTTTGCGACAAAAAAACAAACTGCTACCACTTTGCGAATCCTTGTCCAATCTGAACCAAACTTGCCATGATTGATGATAGTCCGGCCCTGAAGACACCTATATGAAAATATTCACTTTCAAAAACAGCACCCCCTGGTGACGGAGACAATATGACCTCTGGTATTTGAATGAATTAATCCTAGAGTTCTTGTGCGATCACCTTTAAACTTGGTCAGGTCACTGTGAACCAGTTGAGGAACTTAAGTTATCAAAAGTTTTTTAAAATGTCTCATGGTGTACGAGATAGGGGGCGCCAAAGTGGGTGTAAATTCCTATTTTTCACAACAAAAAGCGAAACTCTTATAACTTTGTGATGGAAGATCCAATCCCAACCAAACTTCCTATGATTGATAATGGGTAGTTGCTGAAGGCGACTATATTGCCGAAAACAATAAATTTTGAAAACAGCGCCTCCTGGTGGTGGTAGAAAATACAAAAAAAAAAAAACTGTCACAACTTTGCCAATCCTGGTCCAATCTGAGCCAAACTTGCTAGGATTGTTGATAGTCTGGCCCTGAACAAACCTATGTGAAAATATTTCATGTCAAAATCAGCGCCCCCTGGTGAAAGTGGACGGGCCAAAAAACTGCTCCAACCCCTAAAACTTGTGGTCCTGAGGAGCACGTTTAATGTTCATGCACGAAACTTGGTACACGCCTTCCTTAGGTCGGGCCGGTCAAAAAAGTCAGCGTAGCCTATGCTCTAAAACGAACAGGAAAGCCGCCATCTTGGATTGAAAGTAAATGCTTTGCTGATTTTGGCCATTTCGCACCAATGATATTTGAACAGATTTGTCCTAGAACTTTCATGGGATCACCTTCAAACTTGGTGAGGTCACTTTGGACAAGTTGAGGATCCAAAGGTATCAAAATCTTTTCAATAGGTATTATGGCGTAAGAGTAAGGGGCGGCAAAGTTGGTGAACATTTTAATGTTTCGCCACAGGCAACAAAACTCTTATAACTTTGCGATAGAAGGTCACATCCCAACCAAATTACCTAGGGTTGATGATGGACCATTGCTGAAGAAGTCTGTGAAAAAAACGTAAATTTTGAGCACAGTGCCTCCTTGTGGTAACAAAATATACAAAAAAAAACAATTTCGGTTATAACTTTTACAGAGTTAATCGTATCAAACTCAAAAATTGGGAAAACATTTAAAACACATGTTCGATGATGCGTGCTTAATATGATAACAAATCGTTCAACGGTGTTGCCACAGCAACACTGCAAAGTCAGATATTTGTGACAAAAAACAAACTGCTACAACTTTACGAATCCGAGTCCGATCTGAACCAAACTTGCTTGGATTGATGATAGTCCAGACCTGAAGACGCCTATATGAAAATATTCACTTTCAAAAACAGCGCCCCCTGGTGACAGCAGACACTATGACGCCTGGTATTTGAATGAACTAGTCCTAGAGCTTTTGTGCGATCACCTTTAAACTTTGTGAGGTCACTGTGGACAAGTTGAGGATCTAAAGTTATTAAAAGTTTTGCAAAATGTCGCATGGTTTTCGAGATAGGGGGCGCCAAAGTTGGCGTTCATTCATATTTCTCACAACAAAAGGCAAAACTCTTACAACCCGTAAAACTTGTCCTCCTGAGGATCACGTTGAATGTACATGCATGAAACTTGGTACTCACGCGTTCCTTAGGTCCAGACGGTCAAAAAAGTCAGCGTAGCCGAAGCTCTAAAGCGAACAGGAAAGCCGCCATCTTGGATTGAAAGTAAATTTTTGGGAGATTTTGGCCATTTCGCACCAATGGTATGTGAACTAACTTGTCATAGAGCTTTTGTGCGATCACCTTTAAACTTTGTGAGGTCACTGTGGACAAGTTGAGGATCTAAAGTTATTAAAAGTTTTTCAAAATGTCCCATGGTTTTCGAGATAGGGGGCGCCAAAGTTGGCGTTCATTCATATTTCTCACAACAAAAGGCAAAACTCTTACAACTCGTAAAACTTGTCTTCCTGAGGAGCATGTTTAATGTACATGCACTAAACTTGGTACTCACGCGTTCCTTAGGTCAGGACGGTCAAAAAATTCAAAGCAGCCTAAGCTCTGAAACGAACAGGAAAGCCGCCATCTTGGATTGAAAGTACATTTTTAGCAGATTTTGGCCATTTGGCACCAATGGTATGTGAACGCACTTGTCAAAGAGCTTTCATGGGATCACCTTGAAACTTTGTGAGGTCACTGTGGACAAGTTGAGGATCCAAAGGTATCAAAATCTTTTCATTAAGTATCACGGCGAACAAGAAGAAGGTCAGGAAAGTTGGCGAAAATCACGATTCCTCGTAACACACAACACTCTCTTATAACTTTGCCATGGAAGGTCAGATATTAACCAAACAAGTGACAATCGATGATGGGCCCTTGCTAAAGATGTCTATGCAAAAACTGTACATTTTGAAAACATCGCCTCCTGGTGGTGGCAAACACTAGGAAGTCTGGTATTTCGCAACACACAACAAACTCTTATAACTTTGCGATTGAAGGTCAGATCTTAACCAAACTTGTGATGATCAATGATGGGCTTTTGCTGAAGATGCATATGCAAAAACTGTAAATTTTGGAAACAGCGCCACCTGGTGGTAACAGAAAGTACAAGTTCACAATTTCCCTTATAACTTTAACAAATTTCCTTGTATCAAACTCAAAATTTGGGAAAACATTCAAAACACATGGTAGATGATGCGTGCCTAATATGATAACAAATTGTTCAACAGTGTTGCCATGACAACACTGCAAAGTCAGATATTTGCGACAAAAAACAAACAGCTACCACTTTGCGAATACTATTCTAATCTGAATCAAACTTGCTAGGATTGATGATATTTAATTCCTGAAGATGCCTATATGAAAATATTCACTTTCAAAAACAGTGCCCCCTGTTGACGGCAGACAATATGACGTCTGGTATTTCGCTACAACAACAAACTCTTATAACTTTGCGATGGAAGGTCAGATCTTAACCAAACTTGTGACGATCGATGATGGGATCTTGCTGAAGATGCTTATGCAAAAACTGTACATTTTGAAAACAGCACCTCCTGGTGGTAACAGAAAATACAATTTCACAATTTCCCTTATAACTTTAACAAATTTCATTGTATCATACTCAAAATGAATGAAAACATGTAAAACACATGGTAGATGATGCTTGCTGAATATGATAACAAATCGTTAAATGGTGTTGCCTGGCAAAAATGCAAAGGATTCCCTCAACTGAGTGGTTTGTTCATGCAGTAACCATTGTTCGCCACATGATGGAGGCATTTGCCTACAAATCTATCAAATCTAACATTTACAGTTTCTCATGCTGCTCTAATTGGGATTGTTGTATCCACTTGAAACTTCATACGTGAGACCTCAGACCCGTCCGGAACATGTCTGTAAAGCAGTAATGCCAAAGTCAAATACACGGGGGGCCAAAATAAAAAAAATGGTACAGGTGGAGGATTAAATATTTATTAAAACTTGCAATTACTGCACATATTGAACCAATACCAATACCACAGCCTATATTGCACTCAATCATTAAATTAAATTAAATTAAATTAAATTAAATTAAATTAAATTAAATTAAATTAAATTAAATTAAGCAAAATATAAATAAAATCAGTTGCAATATTTTCTCAAGGCTCTTTCAGTAACAAATTGAAAACGTTTTTCCGTCTTCTTTTTAACAGGTAAACAGCAAAATGTTATTTTCCTTCAAAGCTCAATGGCAAGATAAATGCAAAAATGAAACAGCATGTTACAAAACAAATCAGTGTGCTGCTCTGATCCTCACCAATGTCTGTCTTTTATAATAAAATTAGAAGTTAGTGCAAACTTGAAAAGTGCAAAACAGTTGCATGTTTCATAGTGCCTTCTTAAGTTATATTCTTTCATAACGACACACTGTCTCCACACACAAGACACACAGGCTTTCCTTTTACTTCGGTGAACATTATTCTGCCTCCCACCTGTCTTGAAAACCCTGTTTTCACCGTCTACTTTTCTATTTGTCTATTTGGGGGAGAGGGAGATGAAAAATGACAGCAATGTTTAGTCCTCCACTGTGACTGTGATGCTGTTCATGAAGGATGACACGGGATCGCACTCACAGTGCATCTTGGGATGTGTAGTATTATGGTGCTGAGGGCACATAATAGTGCAAGCCGGTTTTAATAGTAATTAAAAATCATCCCGTGGGCCAGACATAACTCATTCACGGGCCTTGATTCTGACATATGTGCTGTAAAGGATAACCTCCCTACAGGAAGTAGAACTCCCGAAACAGGAAGTCAAGTCTAACATTTTCCAATCTTCACAAAACTTGATATGTGAGTCAAAGGAACGTCCCTGAACACGTTTACGGACACACCTTTCACCAAACAGGAAGTCGGCCATTTTAAACAGGAAGTGCCATCTAACTTAGCACATGGACGCTGAAAATAGTCTAAGCTGAAAATTACTACTGCCGCAAGCGGTGAATGAACGGAAGATGAGCTAGACGTCTCGCACGGCGAGGTGGGCGCAGGGAGACCCGCGAGCCGTCAAGCTCGAACCCGTTGATTACCGCTTGCGGTACTAGTTCTTATTAGGGTTCGAGCAACAAGGTTGCAAGAACCCTATTGAAACTGTGAAGATTATTCTTATTATTATTATTATTATTATTATTCCTCTAAATGAATCGCCTTTTTGAGGCCTTTCCCATACACGAAAACTCACCAATTTTTGCGAGTGCATCAAACCTGGTGTAAATTTACGTCTGATAGTACTTCGGGGACACTGCGTACAAAATTGAAAGTGGGCGGGGCTTACGAAAATGAAAAACAGCTTTCATCAGGCCGATTTTTCTCGTGTTTCACGTACATGCACGAAAGTCGGTACACATGTTAAACATGTCAGGACGGTCCAAAAAGTCCGTGCTAGCGCCGCTGTAAGTCCTACAGGAAGGCCGCCATCTTGGGTTGAACGACCATTTTTGGCCTATTTTGGCCATTTCGCACCATCGGTATTTGAACGAACTTGTCCCAGAGCTTACATGGAATCACGTTCAAACTTGGTGAGGTCACTGTGGACAAGTTGAGGATCTAAAGTTCCTGAAAACTTTTTAATAAGTATCATGGCGTACGAGAAAGGGGGCGTCAAAGTTGGTGAAAATTAACGATTTTCGCCACACGCAACAAAACTCTTATAACTTTGCGATAGAAGGTCCGATCTTAACCAAACTTGTGGCGATTGATGATGGGCCCTTGCTGAAGAGGCCTATGCAAAAACTGTCAAGTTTGTAAACATCGCCTCCTGGTGGTGGCAGAAAATAAAAAAAAAAAGTTACTTTTACAATTTCGGGAATAACTTTTACAGAGATTATCGTATCAAACTCAAAATTGGTAAAAATCACCCAAAACACAAGGTAGATGATGCATGCTCAATATGATGGCGTAGAGTTACATGATGTTGCCATGGTAATGATGCAAAGTCGGATTTTTGCGACAAAAAAACAAACTGCTACAACTTTGCGAATCCTAGTCCAATCTGAACCAAACTTGCTAGGATTGATGATAGTCCAGCCCTGAAGACGTCTATATGAAAATATTCACTTTCAAAAACAGCACCCCCTGGTGACGGAGACAATATGACCTCTGGTATTTGAAGGAATTAATCCTAGAGTTCTTGTGCGATCACCTTTAAACTCGGTGAGGTCACTGTGAACCAGTTGAGGAGCTTAAGTTATCAAAAGTTTTTTAAAATGTCTCATGGTGTACGAGATAGGGGGCGCCAAAGTGGGTGTAAATTCCTATTTTTCACAACAAAAAGCAAAACTCTTATAACTTTGCGATGGAAGATCCAATCCCAACCAAACTTCCTATGATTGATAATGGGTAGTTGCTGAAGGCGACTATATTGCCAGAAAACAATACATTTTGAAAACAGCGCCTCCTGGTGGTGGTAGAAAATACTACAAAAAAAAAACTGTTACAACTTTGCCAATCCTGGTCCAATCTGAACCAAACTTGCTAGGATTGTTGATAGTCTGGCCCTGAACAAACCTATGTGAAAATATTTCAAGTCAAAATCAGCGCCCCCTGGTGAAAGTGGACGGGCCAAAAAACTGCTCCACCCCCTAAAACCTGTGGTCCTGAGGAGCACGTTTAATGTACATGCACAAAACTTGGTACACGCGTTCCTTAGGTCACGCCGGTCAAAAAAGTCAGCGTAGCCTATGCTCTAAAACGAACAGGAAAGCCGCCATCTTGGATTGAAAGTAAATGCTTTGCTGATTTTGGCCATTTTGCACCAATGATATTTGAACAGATTTGTCCTACAACTTTCATGGGATCACCTTCAAACTTGGTGAGGTCACTTTGGACAAGTTGAGGATCCAAAGGTATCAAAATCTTTTCAATAGGTATTATGGCGTAAGAGTAAGGGGCCGGCAAAGTTGGTGAAAATTTTAATGTTTCGCCACAGGCAACAAAACTCTTATAACTTTGCGATAGAAGGTCACATCCCAACCAAATTACCTAGGGTTGATGATGGACCTTTGCTGAATAAGTCTGTGGAAAAACTGTACATTTTTAGCACAGCGCCTCCTTGTGGTAACAGAAAATCCAAAAAATAAACATTTCGGTAATAACTTTTACAGAGTTAATCGTATCAAACTCAAAAATTGGGAAAACATTCAAAACACATGGTCGATTATGCGTGCTTTATATGATAACAAATCGTTCAACGGTGTTGCCACAGCAACACTGCAAAGTCAGATATTTGTGACAAAAAACAAACTATTACAACTTTACGAATCCGAGTCCGATCTGAACCAAACTTGCTCTGATTGATGATAATCTGGCCCTGAAGACGCCTATATGAAAATATTCTCTTTCAAAAACAGCGCCCCCTGGTGACAGCAGACACTATGACACCTGATATTTGAATGAACTAATCCTAGAGTTTTTATGCTATCACCTTGAAAGTTGGTGAGGTCACTGTGAACAAGTTGCGAGCATAAGTTCCTGAAAGCTTTTTAAAATATCGCTCGGTGTACGAGATAGGGGGCGCCAAAGTTGGTGTTCATTCATATTTTTCACAACAAAAGGTGAAACTCTTACAACCCGTAAAACTTGTCCTCCTGAGGAGCAAGTTGAATGTACATGCACGGAACTTGGTACTCACGCGTTCCTTAGGTCCAGACGGTCAAAAAAGTCAGCGTAGCCGAAGCTCTAAAACGAACAGGAAAGCCGCCATCTTGGATTGAAAGTACATTTTTTGCAGATTTTGGCCATTTCACACCAATGGTATGTGAACGCACTTGTCATAGAGCTTTCATGGGATCACCTTCAAACTTGCTGAGGTCACTGTGGACAAGTTGAGGATCCAAAGGTATCAAAATCTTTTCATCAAGTATCACGGCGAACAAGAAGAAGGGCGGCAAAGTTGGCGAAAATCACGATTCCTCGCAACACACAACAATCTCTCATAACTTTGCCATGGAAGGTCAGATATTAACCAAACAAGTGACAATCGATGATGGGCCCTTGCTAAAGATGTCTATGCAAAAACTGTAAATTTTGAAAACATCGCCTCCTGGTGGTGGCAAACGCTATGAAGTCTGGTATTTCGCAACACACAACAAACTCTTATAACTTTGCGATTGAAGGTCAGATCTTAACCAAACTTGTGATGATAGATGATGGGCTTTTGCTAAAGATGCCTAAGCAAAAACTGTAAATTTTGGAAACAGCGCCACCTGGTGGTAACAGAAAGTACAAGTTCACAATTTCCCTTATAACTTTAACAAATTTCCTTGTATCAAACTCAAAATTTGGGAAAACATTCAAAACACATGGTAGATGATGCGTGCCTAATATGATAACAAATTGTTCAACAGTGTTGCAATGACAACACTGCAAAGTCAGATATTTGCAACAAAAAACAAACTGCTACCACTTTGCGAATGCTATTCCAATCTGAACCAAACTTGCTAGGATTGATGATAGTCAATCCCTGAAGATGCCTGTATGAAAATATTCACTTTCAAAAACAGTGCCCCCTGTTGACGGCAGACAATATGACGTCTGGTATTTCGCTACAACAACAAACTCTTATAACTTTGCGATAGAAGGTCAGATCTTAACCAAACTCGTGACGATAGATGATGGGATCTTGCTGAAGATGCTTGTGCAAAAACTGTACATTTTGAAAACAGCGCCTTCTGGTGGTAACATAAAATACAAGTTCACAATTTCCCTTATAACTTTAACAAATTTCATTGTAACATACTCAAAATGAATGAAAACATGTAAAACACATGGTAGATGATGCTTGCTGAATATGATAACAAATCGTTCAACGGTGTTGACATAAGAACACTGCACAGGATCTACTCTACTGAGTGGTTCGTCAGTGCAGTAACCTTTGTTCGCCACATGATGGAGGCATTTGCCTACAAATCTATCAAATCTAACATTTACAGATTCTCATGCTGCTATGAAAGGGAAAGATGGGGCAAAAGGTACTGCAAGAGGG
>NW_025320910.1:0-41793 GCF_019176455.1 Solea senegalensis | reverse complement strand
TGTGTGTGATTTTGGATCTATTATATTAAACTATGACATTTTTGTCAAATTTTGGACGACATACTAAACTATGACTTTTTGGTGCGATTTTGGACGACATACTAAACTATGACCTTTTTTGTCAAATTTTGGATGGCATATTAAACTACGACATTTTTGTCACATTCACACACACACACACATCACACTCCCACAAACACAAGAAGATGCTGCTTTTTTTGATAATGTTTAATTGTATGAATTTCAGCTCCAGTGACAAACCAACCTGTGACCCCCAGAGCGCTTTCAGCTGGACAGAAACGCACACATCCAGCTCATATCCCGGGCCACTTCCCAGAGTTCCCTGACCCTCACACTTACATCAAAACACCAGTGAGTCAGAACTCTGTATCTGAAGTTTATTTTACAGGATGATGATTCTCCCTGACCCTTGAGCTTCAACGCCGCTGTCGTAGCATCAAACCTCATGTGTGTTTGTTTTTGCAGACATTCAGAGAGCCAGTGTCAGACTATCAAGTGGTGAGAGAGAAGGCAGCGACACAGAGGAGAGACGTAGAGCGAGCACTCACACGCTTCATGGCCAAGACTGGCGAAACTCAGAGCCTCTTCAAAGACGACATCACTGCCTTCCCTTGTGAGTTTTCTTCAATCTATCTCTAAGCTGACCTTTATTTCATGTTTTGTCAAGGTATTCAAAACATGCTGTTTAAAACCTCTGCATCTGTGTTGTCAGTGATCGCAGCACGGCCGAGCACCATTCCATACCTCAGTGCCCTCCTGCCGTCTGAGCTGGAACTGCAAACCCTGGAGGAGACGGATTCCTCTGAGCAGGACGATCAGACGGACAACGAGAACACAACGGGAAACATCATCAATGTAAGTTTCAGTACCTGGAACTTGCCCAGTGTGTCAGCTTTCTGTGGAGTTCCTTATGTTTTCTTTAAATTGTTGTTCGTTGGTAGCACTGAAATATACATTTTTCAGTTCATTTTCAAATCATTAAAGTTAGCAGTGGTTTATGTTTCATGCCAATACAAATGCAATTCATACAGTACCTATAAGAAACAATCTTGTTCTACATTAGGGCTGAACAATTAATCAAAATGTGTATCAAATTCCCATTTTAGATTATATATTATATATTATATATCATATATATATATATATAATATTGTCCTGATCTCTACACATCATACTCTACAGACTGAAGAAAACATTAGTACCTGACTCAGTGAACCTGACGCTCAGACATGATCTTTTCCTGTCAGCGAATTTTCAGAAAATATTGGATGTAATCTAAATTTGATATGTATGTTGCACTCAAACGATTACCTACAACAATCATTTGTCTTCTTTCCTCACCAGGATGACCCAGGTGCAGACAAAGAGAACTCCATGCTTCCTCCCAGTGGTGGTGTTCCGTCCACAAAGTCCAGCGAGGACAACGTGATTGATAACCCGTACCTCCGGCCCGTAAAGAAACCCAAAGTGCGGAGGAAGAAATGAGTCGGGACCCGCCTGAATCTAACAGACTCACACTTGCTGCCGTAGTCAGAGGAGTGGCCCCGTGCTTTGTTAGCTGGGACAAATGGCTGCTTTTTCTCAAGACGGGGACCAGTGCTGCTGTAGATTCTGGCAGACTGACGGACTCATGAGTGATTTCCTTTGTATTAGCTGTCTTTTTTTCTTTTTTTTTTCAGAAAGCACTGGCTTTGTTAAAAAATGTTGTAAGCAACATCCTTGTGTAATATACATACAAACAGAAATTTTGTGAATAAAGAAAAAAAGAGTTTCTTTTTTTTAAAAAAAAACTTGTGACATTGCTTTTAGTCTGGGTTACATATGACTTTAGGAAGGAAAGAGATAAGACGGACGCAGTCTTATGTTTTTAAGAGTTAATAGTACAAACTCAGGTAGGCCACTCTGCTTGTCTGCTTCAGAAACACCTTTTCATCATGAAGCTGAAACACACAAATCACAAGAAATAGGTGATGATTTATAACAAAACACACAATGAAATTATCCCATCTTAAATAAAAAAATATTTTAATTTTAAAGGAGGAATTTGACGTTTGTGCAGCATTACACGAACAATCGATAGCACTGAGGTCTATGATCATCGACACAGCATTTGACAGGAAAATGTCAACTACCGAAATAAGCAGATATCATAAAATGCTGAGCCACTTTGAACCAGCTCCAGTCTCTGAATTAGAAAATATTGTGATCCCAACATGAAACTGCCTCTTCATGACATTGACAACTATTACTATACTTCAATATTTAATGCTTACTGTGCCGTTTTCTAATATATTGTGACATTTTCAGGCCATTTTAATAAATTCATTTTATAATAAAATGAAATGTGTCCTTAGAGAATACATTGACTGACTGTAACCATAACTCAAGAGCTGAAATTGTGGCTGTAATTCATCAATAACTTGCCAACTGAAAGTTGTGCACTTTAGCTTGAAATATGAGTGTTCATGTATAACCTGCTGCTTCTTTATAAAGTGTGGTTTATATTTATGAATTAACATTAAGAGCATGTGGTCAAATGCACAGAGTTGGGACTTGTTTACTCACCATCACCCTGAGGGACTTCTTCTCAAGCTGAGGCAGTCTGAACCGGTCTGGACTCCCAAAGCTCATTGGCCAGCTCACCTTCCTGTTTGTCACTACGTCATGTTTGTAGGTCCCAGGTCTGCGTACAAAAATGACACGTGTCATTGCAGTTTAACAGTGATCCACTGGAGTCGGGGGTCTTTCAGGGGCTTCGGTTTCAGTGAGGCTGCATCCTTAATGTCAAACTGAGAAATGAACACAGTGAGAATAGGTCATCTAAATATAATTGGCTCTGTGACTTGTGATAAATAATTTCTGGTTTCATATTCTTATCCTAACACTTGCAATTTGCAGGCAACAATGAAAAGAACATTTAAAAAAAGACAGTGAAGACATTTCCAATTTTTGGGGAAAAGAAGTGAGAAATGAAGAAGAAAGAACCAGGAGGATCAGAATCAAAGAAGTGTCAAAGCATTGTATGTTTGTGAGGTGTTTTGCTGCACAGCACAATCATCGCCATCTTAAACTCTCCTAAAAGAGATGGCTGATATCAGCCCTGTACTGTAATGTAAGGTGTGTTTTTTTCTGTACTTAATTTGAGGAACCTGTGTTTGATTTAAGCCTAAATTCTTCAAAGGGATAATGATACAATAAATAGTTTCATAAGTGTTTTTGTGGATGTTTTTGTTTTCACATACTGCACTAAGGATGTCCTATGACATTTCTCTGAGTCTTCTTACCCTGGACTGGTCTCAGCTGTACATGTCCTGGTCTCGAACCTCCGTGTAGTTGAGTTGAATGGTGTTTTTCCAGGAGGGGGGATTGTGGACTGGCTTTGATCCTGCTGGTACTGCTGAGGTGAAGGGGTCGAGTTCTGGTGATAAAGCATGTGAAGACATTTAAATTTACGCGCCACGTCTTAAGCGGAGTAACCGTGACATTTCATATTGCAAATTCTTCTTTTAGTCATTTTCTGTACATGGAAGGGTGTAAGTAATCGTGCCATCCACGTTATATTATAGGAGGGTAAACAATTTAAGCTTTCCACTAGAAACAAAAACACGATGTGTAAAATCAGTGCCACATGGACACATTATGATTATTGACCGCTCAGTTTGTACAAGGATGATGAAGCAGGTAAAATAAAATAAAAAACACTACCTTGTCATCAGGCAGAAAACGCGCAGCAGTCCTTGCAGAGAGACCATATCCTCTCACACTGCCCGGTGTCTTCTGCAGGTTATAAATGATGGTGTCATACTGCAATGAGAATACATAGCAGGTTTCCTGTCATGTAATGGGATCACTTCAGCATCACCTCGCAAACAAACCAATACATTAACCGCAAACACAAAACAAAAGTAAAAACTATAGTGCTTCAGCCACATACCTCGTGGTTGTCATAGGAACCAGGACCGACAAGCAGAGCTCGCTGTCGCTGCATTTGGTTTCCCAGTCTGTCAGGTGCGTAATGGAGGGGGAAGAGTTTCCTCTCCTGTCTGCTGCCAAAGACTGTTTTCCGAACTGGAGCCACTGACATTGTAAAAATGATGATGGTGGGGCAACAAATAATATACTATATATATACTATATATATAATACTGCTACAACAACTACTGCTAGCATGAGCTAAATGAACGGGGAAGTAAAGTTACACCCACACATAGATAGCGTTGCCTCAAACTGCCATGGCATTTGTGTGTTGACATGTTACCCTGGCAACCGACTTGCTGACTTGATGGCATTTCCTGAAAAAAAAGATATATATATATATATCTCAGAAGACTTGAGTTATATACACACATGCACATATATGTATATCTATATATTCACATATGTTTATTTAATATCTAATAAACAAGTTAATGTAATATATATATTACATATATGTATATATACACATACATAATACATTCAATCAATTTGTTTATTAGTTAGTAATTAAATCATCTACAATACATACAAGTTTAATTAAACAAATGTAGACTGTACAATTAAATAATTTCTTTATTTGCAATTTAAGACAGAATATGTCACGGCATTAATTACTTTGGACAAAAGCACAACTAAGGCACTGTTAATATAAATTATTTGTTAAACCTGAAGCAAAAATGTAATCTACAACAATACAAGCTAAGGCAATGGTCTCGAGGCTCCACCAGGTTTGTTGTTTTTTATGTCCGTCAAAGTCTGTTATCATTGACATTTGGATTGGAATGATGCGGCTGAAAGTTGGTCTTTACGTATTAAAGTTTCAATCTGAATTGCTCAAACATGCATTGAATAAACCTGGCATATATTATAGATCTTTTGACATGAAATAGTTTGGACAAACACAGGTTTTACTAATGACAATATTGAGTGTTCCACTCTAGTTTTTTTTTTTTTTTAAAGTTAAGGTCCTTTTGTTGGTAGGTCACACTAAATACTTGACACTTTATCGTGTGGAAGTTGTTTTTTCCTGAAATATTTCCCATACGTTTCTTGGTGGAAATAAATGACAGTATAGTCATTATACTGCATTGCTAAACAACAAATCTAATGGAGAAAAGGCTTTTGCACGGTGCTGTATTTCAAAACAGCTTTTTTTTCCAAGATTTCACAAAGGCTTCACAAACAATCCAATGTAATATAAAGTCATTACCAGTAGTCTTTAAATTACAGTTAGGTTGGGAAACATGACAATAAAAGTCACTGAGGTCAGCAAAGGTCCAACAGCATTCAGCAATAACATTCATGTTGGCACAGAAGGCACTTTCTAGGTAATAGAGCAATTATTGTTGTGGGGAATAAAATCCACTATGTCTCACCAAAGATGGCACAAAGGAAACTTTTAGCTCACACACTCAAAATCAGCTCATGAGAAGGTAAAGGTGGATTCATTCTGACACTAACAAATGAAGAAAGAAAAAACAGATGGAGGATTTAGGTTGGAAAAAAAAAACCTATACAACAATGTCTGAATCTGCCTGACAAATACCTTCAAAGTAAAAGGTCCATGCATACGAAATGGCACAAAGGAAACTAGGAGGCACTGAGGGACTGAGGAGTGGTTTTAGGAGAGCTTCATTCAGACTGGGGCACAGAAATCGTTGGACCTTTGGGGTCATCGAATCGATCCATGGTGTTTAGCTGCATGATCATGTGCAGACCATACACGAAAATGAAAAGCATGAGCAGTGAAGTCAGCAGCCCCATCCAAATTCCTGGGGTGAAGAAGCCTGCACAGTCACTGGCATAAGAGAAATTGGTTCCATTCGCCAAATTGAAGCCCTGAATCTGTATTGTAGAGAAGAAAAAAAGAACATTTAAAACATCAAGTTAACAAGAGAAAGCAAATGGTCAATTATTTAAAAAAAAATAAAATAATGCATGATTATTAGGTTGCAAAATGGAGAAGGCAACATAATTGTTGTACCTGGAAATCAATAAAATTGAGCCTCCACTGGGATGCATTTTTGCTGGTGTCCTCTGGCATGAGCAGAGCACCTTGGAAGTTGTTGACAGATTGGCAGCGGAAGGAGTATTCTGCCGGGGCGTAGATACTGCGTCGACCAATGAAAGACGCAGTTTGACCACTGAACTGCAGCTGCACAGAGTCCAAGGTGAACCAGTTCCGCGCAGACACAGAATAGAAGCGCTGACTCATGGCAAAGCTGGAGTCGAAGACATGACAAATGAAATGAAAATAAATAATGCATGTTTATTAAGAGCAGCATCATCATCTTGTGTACAACAAGTATAAAAATAAACAGATCGATCTAGAACACGCGTGTTTCTTTTTGTGCATTTCTCTTTATGTCTCTATCTCTGTGTATTTCCATCTAAATGTGTGTGTGTGTGATACAAATACTTAATATGAGAAAAAGTATTAGAAATTGAAGCCACGTTTTGAGTGGCCTTAAATGACACAATTCATGTTTTTGACTAAACACAAATTGTTGTCAGGGCTAGAAGGGGCCACTGCACAGGATGTTGGCATTAAGACTGGAAGCAGGGAAACAGCTTTGCTCTCTCCACAGGTACAACCTTCCTGTGGCTCTAAAAGTCCAATATTACAATGTAATTTGTTGTTTGTTTAAAATGTACTAAGCTAATTAAAATTAAGAAATAAATGATACTATGTGGTTATGAACATGTGTATTTCTTTGCCTTTGCAAGGTATTGGCTTACCTTAGTTTATGGCCTGATGGATAACTGAGGACAAGTCTAAAGAAAGAAAAGACCATATTTACATTCATTAAACTGAGGTTTTCTTGTCGATGATTACAGAAAAAGACCTGCGAGACAAACCATCTTACAGTGCGTTACTGCTGTTACACATGGAATCTTTCAAGTCAGGTGTTTGAGTAGCAAGGTCGGTCCAGGCTGCGGTGCTCGAGACGCTGATGTTGAGATTCTGAGCCCAAAGCATGATGCAAGGGTTACCAGTTTCACCATACATGATGGGCGGTTTGACATCAGCCGCGACGGCCTGGAGTAAGGACCGGCCCACAGACTGCTCAGAGACAAACGACTCTGAAATCACCTGCAGAGATAAAGTTTATATTAAAACGTTGGGTTTGTTTGACGATGACAGAAATGATTTTATATATATATATACTGTATATAAAATATAAATACTCGTGATGGCTGGAGTCCTGTGTATACTGCAGTGTATGGAATAGTTTTGGCTTTCAAGACACCAAGGACTTTCCCGATAATCTCATCTGTTGAAATAAAGAAAAAAATTATAATTTAATTACACACTGTACATATCAAAATGGCCACATCCGGTATTATAATTCAACCCTGAGTCTGTAATTTGTTCTTGAAAACATTTTTTATGTTATTTGTTGTAAGCATCTTCATGTCCGGATAACCATTAATACATTGTGTTATGTTGTTGTCTTGGAAAAGTTGCTGTATAGACAGTTATGCTATAACTAAATCATTTCGGAATCACCTGTAAAAACACTTAATACCTCATCATGAATCAAGGATGCAGGCAGGGCGATGAGTGACACATAAGTCAATCAATCTGATTTGAACAAAATGATTAGTTATGTTGTGTTCATTTATGTTGTGTGATAACTACAGCCTTTTTTCCAATCATTTTTGTGTGTGATGGTTAATAGGACATGAAGGAGACTTCAAAAAATAAGATTAAAAGGTTTTTTAGACATGCGTTACAGACGATGGGTTTTAAACTTACCATTGCTGTGCAGGTCCTCTTTGCAAGACTTTAGTGATCTATTTAATGATAAAATAAAAAAGTTAATTCTCTATATGTGAAACTAAAATTAAAATATGATACTTGCATCCACAGATGTACATAACAAAACTCACCGAGTACAATATGGAAGATTCATGAGAAATAGATTACTGATAGATGTGTTGACAGTCAAACCAGACAGAGTGTCTGCATCTACGAGCACAGGTGAGACACCAAGCTTCTCCTGCAACAAAGCTGGGACGGCAGAGGAGCTCGACCACTCCAAGGCTGGAATTGTCACCGACGACGAAGACTGAAGTGCAGCCTGAGTGAAATAAGACGTCATCTTAGTAGACTCATAAAAGCATCGTCTTTATCAAGGACTACGGTACTTGTAAACACCTACCTTAAGATTTTCAAAGGCACCATCACGTTCATTTCCAAACACACCACCAAAGACTGTAAAGTCATCTTTGCTTAGCTAAAAAACACACACAAAACCCTTGTATTAGTAGTGGAAACAAAACAGTACATTGTGAAAATTGCAAATGCGTAAACATAGAATCTGTCAGGAACAGGAATCGTCTATCAAAGAGAACAAACTTGAGAAGTAAATGTGTAAAAGAGGAACTGGGAAATGGGAAGTAATGCCAAACCAGAACAAGAAGACTTTACAAAACAATGTCTCATGGAACTGCAGAGTAACTACACATGACTCATTAATTTAAGAACTTACATCCAAGGTCAATACTCCAATAGATGAACAAAGAAATATGTGAAAATCACAGGGAACCTTTCTACAGGTTCAATATCCCTCAAACACTTGTCAGCTTCCAAACAGCTTAATGACTATACTGTAACTGTGTCGACTGCATTTCCATGTTTCAGAGACTGACCTTGTCCTGCAGAAAAAGCAGCACAGTGTGGGGACCAGAGGCAAAGGCAGTGGTGAGGTAGGCACTCAACTGGTCATAGGACGTGATGTGACCAGCTACAGAGGAGGCAGGTGATGGTAGGCTGAATCAGCAGGGGAGACACAAATATTTGTCATTATCTTATACATGTTTTTTCTTACAGTTTCCTTTAAAACATCACCAAAACACACATGCAGTTGTCACCATACTCGCTAACATGTCGCTTTATACTGGGGGCAATGACGAGCATCAAAAATGAGAATATAATTCATATTACACTCCATCTCAAACACAGTAGAGAAATCGAACATCGTCTGCAACCATAAAATGGTGGTGTCACTGCAAATAAGAAGTAACTACAGTTAGCGCCTACATCCCCATATCATGAAGATATAAATAAAACAAACACAGCTATTATATTTTGTTTTCATTATACATGTTCGGTGACGGGTAAAGAACACGTTAAAAACGCCATTTCTTTCCTGGTTTTTCTATTTCTACTGCCTCAAATTAACTGTATATACTTCTGACAAAATAGTGCTACGATAGTAGCATTTATGTTACAGTACATTTCTTCCCAAAACAGTTCGTGCACTCTATAACACTTCTGAATTACTATAACTATATATACGGTTTTCTACTTAAAGTTAAATAACCTTTGGTGGGGTGAGTCACCTAGCCGCAGCTAAAAGTGTTAGCATTAGCACCGGGCTATAGGGTGACTATTGTTAAGCTTCGCTGTACAACACAGCAACGAAAAGTGGAAAATTACCTGTCGGTGGACCAGAGGAGAAGTGGCACTTGAGCAGTGGCGCTTCCTGTAGCGAAAAGTTCGAAGAAAACTACAATAAAAGACGTTAATCGCACTTTAGTCGAGTCCTTCCTTGGTCCAGCCATGGCTGTTGACGAGCGTTTCCGCAAAGCTGTGTTCACGTGACTCGGACCAGCTGACAGTCATGTGCCGTGTGGATGAAGAACGAAAGCGCTTCTTCCTGCTACAGATATTGTTGTTCCTCCTCCTCCTCCTCCTCCTCCTCCTGCTGCTGTGTTGTCACTCTGTACTTGTCATTAAGTCCAGCGGGTGAAAGTGAGCTCTCCTTTTTCTAGCAAAAGTATTTCACACAGTAGTGCAGGCCAGTGGCGTGAACAAGGGGGGGCAGAGAGGGCAATCAGCCTAATGGACAAACACGCTATATGCAGTAAAGTACCCTTGAGAGTGCTAAAAACATGAAAAAGTGCCCTACTTGCTGTCATTCATTTGTGGCCTTAACTTTAAAAGCATAATATAAATGTAAAAACAAGTATTGTTTTGAAAGAAGTGGCTTTCTAGTGGAGAAAAGTGATAAGATAAGATAATCCTTTATTGATCCCAGTGACATTTGATGTGTTACAGCAGCCAACAATCACAAACAGGTAGGAAACATTTAATTTGATTAAATATGTGTTAGAAACAAAAAAACAATGTGAAAACGAAATAAACTACAATAGCTTCGCCATAAGCAATATATATAAGTTAAACAGTGCACTCAGGGAAGACAGTGTTTTAATTTGCAGTATGCAGAGCAGGGTTTGGTACAGAATGGTACGGTTGGTCATGCTTGGGCTTGGTAGGTGGGGGTTTTGCTTGATTTGTGGCTGTTTGTCACAAGGGAGTGATGCTTTTCTGTCTGTTCAGCTGACTGCCGTGGGTCTAGCTCCACCCGTAGGATACTGTACCATTCCTATACGAAGTTCCCTATACCATGAAGGAGTATTAGGGCCAGCCAATAAAAAAAAAAGTCCGGCAAAAAAAAAAAAAAAAAGTCTTTTTTTTTCTTGTGACAGACTTTTCTTTTTCTTTTGCCTGTCTTTTTTTTTCTTGTGCCAGATTTTTTTTTTTTGCTGGCCCTAATACTCCTTCGTACTATACTGCCCCTACATAGCATAATATTGACATGCCTGCCATAAGCTTAGCATATTTTTTGCCCCTGTTCTTCCAAATGTCTGTTAATCAAGATGTATTTACAGATATTAAATATGTTCCCAATATGCTTGTTTTATCTCGTTAGCATTAGGATTGGAATGATTTGACTGACTTGTATATTATGAAATGTTCCATCTGAAGGTGGACGAAGGCTTTTGCAGGTTGTGATAAATAGAGGAGTCATCTGCTCTGCTCATCCCTCTCTTTCCCAAGCATGTCAGGAAATGAGTGGCCATTGTAAACCAAAAAGGACGTAGTTCTTTGTTTGCCTATGCTTTGGCTTCAAAAACACATAATGCATGCTCTGGTTTGTCCATTCAGGCTGCTGTAGAAACATGGTGGCCTCCATCAGTCAAAGGCCTTAACTTAAAATAAATCAAATACTTGATCTCCATTGTACAGTTTCATTATTTATTCAGTTTTTCAATATGACAGTAAACTCAAATAAGGCTGTGACTAATATTTGATTCCATTACTGATTAATGGTTCAGAGACCTGGAGGAAAACTGAAATAATGCAGCAGAAGATTTGTAAAAGAGCGGAGCAAGAGCCAGATGTCCAGAGATCCAGAGATCACCAGGCTGTGACTTGGAATCTGTGAGGGCAAGGAAGAGGAGATGACCCAGGAACAGCTACATTCAAGACACTGAGGTGGAAGTGAGGAAAAAGTGAGCCAGCTGGACAGAAGCAGAAAGGTCAGCAAAGAGTCAAATTGCCCAAGCCATTAATGGCCTTCGTCTGAATAAGTAAGTAAGGAAGGAAGTGTAGTAATGATCATACTGAACTGAGTTGTTATTTGTTTCCTTTACTAATTTTAACTTTTCTCTGATATCAACAGGATAAACCCCAATGTTAGTTAAATGACTAACATTTATGATGCAGAAGAAACACTTTACAAGCTACATCCAGCAAATGTTGATCAAAATACCATCGACTAACGGATCAATCAACTATCACTGCTTCTGTCACATCAAGATTGGGGCGAAAAAACAACCACAAGGTAAATATTAACAGGAGGACTCGATTTTGACACAAACAGTGTCCACAAGGATGGATGACATGTCTGATACTTAATGTGCCATTAACAATCATGTGATGACATCATGCTGCTGAACTTTACTCTCACTGACAGGTCACACCTGGTAACTGTCCGTGGTGCTGATACTCCCCAAAAAATTAGAATTTTCTTCCATGTGCATCATCATTATTCGTGTAAAACAATCACATACACTGTTAAATAAACACACACAATAACAAAATGAAATGTTAAGTTTTCAGCGTGTTGTCATTGACAGAGGAGTCTTTTTTTAATGTGTGCGTGTCGGGGAAGAACAGCGACTGTGGAGGCGGAGGGATACCACGAACCACGTCTAACAAACGCTGCGCCTACAACAGGAACAAAGACGTGGACACTGTGTATGTAGTCAAAAACAAACAAACTAAAACTATAAAATGAATCCTAACACGTGCATCACCGCTGTACGCAGCCGCTTCACGGCGAGGTTTCCTGTTACAGACCGCTTCTGGGTTTGGCTCCATTGTGTGGACAGAGATAATAAGGAGGAGGCGGGGGATGCGCACTAATTCCCGACGCGCAGGGACACCGTTCCAGAGTGCTTCATGAACAGGGCCATCTTTGGTCGTCCTCGCCGGTGACAGTGTGGACAGTATTTTCCACTGGTCATTTTTGCCTCATGGTTAATAAATAATATCACACATTTGAACGGAGCCGCTTGCAGCACTCGGGCAGAGGACGGGAGTGAATTCCCCGGTTTGTGGACGCACCGGCTCTTTCGTTCTGTCTTTCGATATCCTTCATTTCTCCAGGCGTAAAGAGGGCGAGGAAGGGAGAGGCGCTGCTGAGACAACATGGATGAGGAATATGATGTGATCGTTCTGGGCACCGGACTCACAGTAAGAAGTCGAGCTTCGTTGAATTGTTGCAGGTTGACTCAAATAATGATTGTTAGTAGACAGAGCGCGGGGACGTTTTCCTCATCCGCAAAACCCACAAGAGAAAGTGCAGCTCCTGCATCCCCAGTGCGCCTGTGACGTTACAAAAAAAGATGTAAAACGAGATGCACTTCCTTCTCTAGATATATGTGGAAGCAAATTGTGTTCCAGGTGGCTTGATTTGTAGTAATAATTGTTTTTTTATATATATGTTTAATGCTCACGGGCGGCTATAGGCGTTGTTTTACAGGCTGCAACATCTTTTAGGCGTAACCCCACAGTGTGTCATGGTCCTCTGGTAACAGCCAGGCCTTCATCCTGAGGTTAGCGCAGGCCTGAGCACGGCTTTTATTCAATGACTGAGCTGCACTTGGCTCTGCCTGTGCGACAACACCATCTTAGATCATATTCACTGTCATATTTACCTGTTTCTCTTGTCATTTCTGCAGGTTTAAAAAACAAACAAACAATATCTACTTGGTTTTATTTGTCAACTCACAGTCATGACAGTTTTTCATAACACTAACATTGCTGTAAAACTATTATAATTATTATTATTGTTGTTATTATGTAATAATGATTGTATTATCATAACGGGAGATCCGTGGATGGAACGTCTTTTGACGCATGCGCGCGCCTTGCCTTCTGTCAGTGTCCACCACCCTGCAGCCTTCTGTCAAAACCCAACTTGAATCATGTACAACTAGCTGCGGTTAATGCAGTCTAATAAAGTCCTGTTGAATGTCACCATTTAATAAGGTCTAATAATTATATAACATTTTCCACGAGTCAACCAGACTTCTAGAATAGTTCCAGCAATTTCCAGGTACAAGAAACGATTCAACATAGCTGGTTTTGCTCCATGCTCAAGGAGACATCAGCACATGAACTACAATAGCTGGGGATTGAACTAGAATAATATTTGTAATAAAAAATATTAAAAAAAATAATAAATAATAATAATCATAAGAATAACAATAAGAATAATAATATTGAGGATTTAACCTGACTGCTGTGGTAAGTGAATACAAATACTCTCATGATGCCACATTGCTGTATTTATTGATTCCCCTGTGGTAGGATTTTATTTTTTTAAACTGACAGTTTAACATTTGTTTCTGGGTGAACAAATAACAAGAGCCTCTTAGATGCACTTGATCAGACCACATTCAGTCTGATTATGGTGGAGTGAAACACAGCAAAGGCATCAACAACGCTTATCTGTCTCGTTTGGATCCCTTCATTTAGTTTTTTAAGACATGTTAAGTACAGCTGTTCTCCCACTAGTTAAAATCAAAATCACAATACAGTCCTGCAATAAAACCCATCAGGTCATCATTATATGTATATATGTGCATAGAAGCACCATAAATAGAGTTGAAAGCAATGTTTATTAATGCTCAAACCTATGTTAAATCACACTTTCATGAAGTAATGTTTTTTTTTTCGATCATTTTGCTGTAATTGTGAATTTGATAACAATAATATTGAGTATTTAACCTTGTTTTATGCAGGAATGCATTCTGTCGGGGATCATGTCTGTGAATGGGAAAAAGGTCCTGCACATGGACAGGAACCCATACTACGGTGGGGAGAGCTCTTCCATCACCCCCCTGGAAGAGGTAAAGGGCTCCTGGGATCTATAAAACCAATCAATATTGTTAATGTCCTGCACTACATCCCATTTTACATCCAGTGCCATCTGCTGCTGTTCTGCCGTCTTCATTTATCTTTACAATGCTCCAGACACGGGTAGCGTCATGGATTTCAGTCTGTCTGTCTGTCTGTCTGTCCTCTTCCACAGCTGTACAAGCGCTTCAATCTAGGAGACAGTTCACCTGAGTCAATGGGCAGAGGAAGAGACTGGAACGTCGACCTCATCCCCAAGTTCCTCATGGCCAATGGTCAGTCTCACATCACGTACTTTGCATTAATAACCTAAGAAGGTCTAATGATCAATAAGGTGTAAAAATAAGGACTTAACTCATCAGGCTGCAGGTTGGTGATGTACGTCTGTGTGTGATTATAGGTCAGCTTGTGAAGATGCTGCTATATACAGAAGTGACACGGT
The DNA here is from genome assembly GCF_019176455.1 of Solea senegalensis. Classification (NCBI taxonomy): domain Eukaryota; kingdom Metazoa; phylum Chordata; class Actinopteri; order Pleuronectiformes; family Soleidae; genus Solea; species Solea senegalensis. The sequence continues at coordinate 27,133 of NW_025320910.1, read as the reverse complement.
ACCTTGACTTTAAAGTAGTGGAGGGAAGCTTTGTCTACAAAGGAGGAAAGATCTACAAGGTGCCATCAACTGAGACCGAGGCCCTAGCTTCAAGTAAGCCACGCAGATATTTCTCATGACAATTTGTGAGCAAAGACATGAGGATAATTCAAATAAGAATCTAATGTTCAAGGCAGAGTTTCACAGTGAAGCGTGAAATTGTTTGCATTTCCAGATCTGATGGGGATGTTTGAAAAGCGAAGGTTTCGTAAGTTCCTAGTCTTTGTGGCCAATTTCGATGAGAAGGACCCCAAGACCTTCGAAGGCGTGGACCCCAAAACCACAACCATGAGAGATGTTTACAAGAAGTTTGACCTTGGCCAGGATGTCATTGACTTCACGGGCCACGCCCTGGCCCTCTACAGGACAGATGAGTAAGAACAACAAAGGAGAAGTGCATAACCAATTCTCAATTCATTAATGGCTAGACATTTCAGTAGCTCTATTAGTTTAAGAGCTTTAATGTAGTTACTGACCACCTAATGTGTGGTACACCCTCTATTCTATTTTTATTTCTTCTCAATTAGCTACCTTGATGCTCCCTGTTTGGATACAATCAACCGTATCAAGCTCTACAGTGAGTCACTGGCACGATATGGGAAGAGCCCCTACCTTTACCCCCTGTATGGTCTGGGAGAATTGCCACAGGGCTTTGCCAGGTATGTTAATGTATTTAATAGTTAAATTAAAATATAATACCACTGTATGATTTAATTAGTTTCTTGTCATCCATAGGTTGAGTGCGATCTATGGAGGAACCTACATGTTAAACAAACCAGTGGATGAGATAGTGATGGAAGGTGGACGTGTGATTGGAGTGAAGTCTGAGGGCGAGGTACATCCACAATGTTTTTGTTTGCTTTTTTTTTGTTAATTGTTGTGCTACAGTAATAATTCAGTTAAAAACAAAGAGTGGATTTGCAGTTTGTTCACCCCTCGTCTCTTTAATGCCGCAGGTGGCACGTTGTAAACAGGTCATCTGCGACCCCAGCTACATCCAGGATCGTGTCCGCAAGGCGGGTCAGGTGATCCGTGTGATCTGCATCCTCAGCCACCCCATCAAAAACACTAATGACGCCAACTCTTGCCAGATCATCATCCCTCAAAATCAGGTCAACCGCAACTCAGGTGAGAAACGGGTGTAGCTTTTCAGAAAATGTGCTTCATTAATACTGGATCAAAATATCATTAAGTTATGTTCTTGAAAAACAACAACACAATAATACAATTCACAAAGATTTGCCTTAATTATGTGGATTTTAGGCTCTGGCAACACACAAGATAAAGAAAACTGTTGCATATTATGCATCAAAAACTACACTTTGATGGGTTTTAAGGGTCATTTCATCATTAGTATGTGGACCCAGTCACTCAAAACGACAAACTACAGATTATAAATTCATATCTCTGCATTTCCAAATGCATATAAATGATATAAATATAATCCAGATGCATGAATAAACAGCTGATTGCTAATATCTTCAGACTTTAGAGAGAGGAAATGATCAAAAACTGCTCTGGTTTGTCTCCTTTCATTAACCCTTGTGTCACTTCTCTAGACATCTACGTGTGCATGATCTCCTATGCTCACAATGTGGCAGCCCAGGGTAAATACACCGCCATTGTCAGCACCACAGTGGAGACCAGTGACCCCGAGGCTGAGATCGAACCAGCTCTGGAGCTGCTGGAGCCCATTGACCAAAAGTCAGTTCTCCATTTATTTAAAAAAAAAAAAAAAATGATGTTATACAAACCATGATAAAAATGTGATGAGTAATGTTTGGTTTTTGTTTTTCTTAACAGGTTTGTGGCTATTAGTGACCTTTATGAGCCTATAGATGATGGTACTGAAAGTCAGGTAAGATTTGTCTCAACTGGTTTTTGTCAGAAAATAGTTACTCTATGAGTGAAAGTCATGGTCAAACTCATAGGGTATGAGTTTTAGGATACATTACTTGAACACAAAGTTGAATATTGTGCCAGAGCAACACACAGAGCTACTGATTTTGCTGTAGATCCTTATTCCCTCTTCTTTTTTTTTTTTTATCTCATCCAGATTTTCACCTCAAGGTCCTACGATGCCACCACTCATTTTGAGACCACTTGCAATGACATCAAGGACATCTACAAATGTATGACTGGCAGCGACTTTGACTTTGAGAACATGAAACGCAAACAGAACGATGTGTTTGGGGAAGATGAGCAGTAAGGGGTAGGGGGGCTTCTTGGGAGAGGGCAGTAGTGGGAGAGGAGATGGGGCAAAAAAAAAAGGGGGTGAAATAGGCGGCAGAGCCTGGTGCAGGGGTGTTACTGTCAAGCAGTGCTTTAAAAACAAAAACGGGTGGGGTAAAATTAAAAAAAAAAAAGTGGAAAGGGTGTGTTCTGGGCTTCGGCTGTCCTCAGCCATTTGCCTCCTTTTCTCTGTGTCCCTCTCTCTCTTCACACACATTCAAACACATAAAGCTCACAGACACACACACACACACACTGTTCAAATACTCACAACTCTGTATCTCTGTCACTGAAAAGCAGGGTTGATATGGTCTCTCATTCCATTGTAGAATTTACAGTATAACATGTCTTAACTATTATAATTAGAGGTGAATTTGTTACATGTTGTTGGCCATTTTCAAAGCATTTCATTCTTTCGGTAACGTCTTACTCCTCTTATCAGAGGCTGTGGCAGAAGGAAAGTGTGAAGTGTGAGCTCCGACGTGACGAGCTCCGTCATGGCTTAGTGTAGAATCCTCTGGAAAGGTCACCTCCAGTTGACATGCATGCATCTTTTACACATGGTAGTATTGTACATAGACTCAAATGACACTGCGATATGAAGGCTGGACCATTCCACGCATCGCTCCTGTCAACCCTGCTTTCACTTTTCTCTTTCTTGGTCTTTTACCTGTGTCACTTCAATAGACGCTGCTCTTTTTTGGTAAAATCTGTTGGTTGGGCAAAAAAACAAACAAAAAAAACAAAAGTGACAAAAAGTTAAATATAAATGGGCTGTTCTGTCACATGATAGTGCTCACTTTGCTATGCTGTTGTGTTCCCTGTGCTATAGCAGGCAAGCTAACCGGTGGCTATTCATTTTAAACCGTTCCCTTTCCTCCACCATCACCTCTCCCAAAAAAACCTGTTCCTTTTGTTCACGTCGTCCTATGTCACTTTTGATTTTGAATAGTTTACTTTCTAACATCTTAAATTATTAAAAGAGATTTTATTTCTATATATGTATATATATATATACATATATATATCTATATATATATATATATATATATATATATATATATATATATATATATATATATATATATATATATGGTGCACATTTCACTGGCTGAAGTTATGAAGTTTACAGAGCTGAGGTTGAAACTGTGGTTTTCCAGTTACACATTAGAAATAAAAGGGGAACGGCAAAGGATAAAGAAACATGAAGGGTTTCTATATGGTATACAAGAGAGTGGTGACAACAAGCTGATTATAGCTTTGTACTGTACATGTTGAGCTGTGATGTGACGGGAGAGAAGAATGTATGTGGAGAATGTTTTTTGATGGAAGATTTGCAGATAGAGACTGAAATGTCAGCTTATATTTGTAGTGAAAGCACCCGATCGTGTCTTGGTTGTTTCAACCCCCTGCCGACATTTAAAGACACGAGTCATTCCCACTAAAGACACTAAATCCAATGAAAAAAAAATTGCAGTTAATTAGAGTGAAAAGTTGGAGTCTCCCATAAGTTTAAAACACATCACAAAGCAAACGTCCAAAGCCACAGTTTCAAGTGCAGCAGCACAAGAACGAAGTTAGATGTGATTATTTGGTTGTAGCCTTAATTCAGGATTTGGGCCCTTTTGAAATTATTATTATTATTGTTATTTTTATTTTTATTTTTTTAAATGGACTGCTTTGTTTTAACACACAGTTGCTGGCGTGTCAGTCTTGTGCCAAACATGGGTTTTGCTATTCACAGCAAAACTTGCTGGCAAAGTGTAAGGTTCCGTTTGGTGGCATATGGAGATCTGTGCAAACACTGGAGGGGACATTGTTTTCCCTGCAGTGCACACAAACAGCCACAGCCAGACAACAAACAATAAGAGGGTTTTTATCTTTTTTCTTGTAAAAATACTGAAGCAGTTCCATCTCATTAATCCACCACAACCAATCCCTTGACTACTCTAAACCAAGTTGAACTGTTTGGGTTATGAATTATTTGTTATTATCTGTTTACTTGAATTTCACTGACGTATTGGTGAAGGTTTATGTCAAATTTATATGCTATGCTGTCCAGGTTTCCGATTTGAAAAAAAATGCACACCGATATTATCTGGGTTTTTTAGTTTGTTATTTGCTGTGTTAATGTGTTTATGTTTACCTTAATTATTGATCATTCCAGTGTGGCATCATGGTTTGATGTGATTACTAGCACTCCTAAGAAACAGGTTTTGATGGAAGGATAACAGTGACACTTTGAGCCGAAGTCAAATACTTCACGGCTGTGTTCTCACACCACACGCTGTGTGTCATTTAAAAACTGTGTTATTGGAAAAAAACTGGAATACAGTTAATCGTTTGAACATTGGTCTATTTGAAACCCCCCACCCCCACCCCTTCTATAACATCAAATAATATTCTCTCTCTTTTTTATTTATTGAGAACAAAAAGCCTCGTGTGGTTGTACGGTCTTAATTTCAATGCGATTTGGGCTTTGAAAACCACTATTGACAATATCCCTCAAAATTGACAAAAGGAATAGTTCAGGCTGAGTAGTAGAAATTTTACTGTCCTTGTTTGATCACTAGTATGTGAACAATGCCTAATGTCTTGTGTAACAAATAAAAATGAATTAAACTATGAATGAAATGTTAGAAAAATAAAAAAAGCACATGGCAAATGTGGAAAAACCCTGATTTTGTGATGCATTTCTTTTTTTTTTGACAGAAAATGAAATCAATAGTAGACGTCTATGGGCAGAGTGTCTTTACACATACACACACACATATAATAGTATTTTATATACACTTGTACTAAAAATACAACTTTCATAATACAGTTTCTTAAAAAAATTACACATTTTATTAGGAAATAAAATAACCTTTCTTAGTAATAGTTCATTTATGAAATATAAGTATAATCTGATAAATATCTTTGAGGTTATGAACAGATTTAGTGTGCGAGGCTCAAACTGCTGCAGCTCAAGATGGACATTTTGTGGTTGCTGTGCAGCAGAACATTGTCGCTCTGTCATAGATATAGAACAAAGAGCTTGTATCCAATGCAAATTGAGGAGGAGACACCAAAGAATCATTCAGTCCTTCATTACCAACACACACGTCCCTTTTACTCTTACATCTGCAGCTCCCCCCACACTGTAGTGTCTCATATGTCAGCATCTCTTTCTCTCTTGTGTAATCTTACCTTCTTCACACTGTTACTTACAGAATATACGACTGCCTCATTCAAAGACACGCCATTTCAGTCTCATGGTGTTCCAGTTCTTGTACAGAGGCACTAAGGTGGAGCTGACTCCAGATAGAATTACACATGGTCTACCACGTAGCTCTCATACGGGTGACCCAGAAGTCTCTCTACCTCAGTCTTTGGCACCACCCAGCATTTGCCCAAGTGGCGTTTTCGCACCGTGTCTTTCAGTGTCTTGTCCTGCAAGGTGACTGGCACGTGCTCTGACCCCCACATCAGGAGACCACTGGCTGAAACGCCCTCCATATTGGCTCGGTGTGCGCCTCCATCCACACTATCCTTCACCTCCTTTACTCTCATGTCGGTATGTTGAAACTGACCTGTATACAGAAGGACAGAAGTGGCGGGACATTAAGACACATTACTACCCTTAAATGTGAGATTATTTTACTTCATACTAATGGAAACACTGTGTAAGTGTACACTTCTAAAACACAATGCCCTCTTACATAGTGGTAGTAAACATATTTGAGATCTGTCCTTGTTTTGTCCACAATTAAAATGATTCCGTTTTAGTGTTATTTTTGCTGTATGGAGCAAAGAAAATAGTAATAAATTGATCAAATTATCATTAAGAATAACTTAAAAAGTTAGGTGTGATGACACTGTGGGGAACTGAGCAGCCATGGTGGCGTGGTTAATAGGTAATGTTAATAGTTTGAATATTATTAAATGAATATGTTATAAAGTTATTTTCTGAACACAACAATTAATCATTGTCTCTAAATGCACAGTACGTGAACTCAGAATTAGACTGAGAAAGAGGAAGTACATGCAGTCAATGACAGGTCCATGCCCACAGAATACATGTGATAAGTCAAAACTGATGATCTGATCTCATGACACTGCAGATTTACCACCGGACCCTTTGAATTATTAAAGAAAAAATGATGTAAAGGTCTTACATAAATTCTAAAGTATACATAATATCTTTAGTCATGAGAGCTTTATTCCTCTGTAGTACAAATGTGCACTTTTCTCATAATATTTGTATCCACAAATGTAATATTGTATTGTACTTCTACTTTATTTAAGGATTTACTTCTCTCACGACTGAAGGATATTGTAATTACCCAGAAGGCCTTGGGTTGACGGAGACAGCCCCAGTCCATCTGTGATGTAAAAACCCAGGTGAGCCATCTGTAGGTAACTGGGGTGTTTGTAGTAGTGAAACTGCACCAGGAACTTCACATGCTTGTCCAGCTCAATCCAGCAGCTCTGATGATTGTCCACAGTCACCGTCACACCTTGTCTACGCAGCGATACCTGCTGATTGATGGGCAGCGTGTCCCGCCCTTCACCTTCGACCACAACAGTCTCCAACGAGATTGTTATCATGATTCCATCAGAGCGGCCCGTGGCTGCTGAGATGGTGAGGCGGTCGAAGTAGGTGCGGGAGCGATTCTCGACGCCGTGCTTGGAGGGAGCTCCTATCAGGTGGCCATCCACAATGATCCCTTGAGGAGGAAGAACACCAACAGACACATTTGATATCGTGTCCCAAAAGTGTGCCAGGCACCCAAAATACATAATGTCTGACATTGTAAATATGATTTGCGTCACGCTTACCTCTCTCTGGGTCCTCTAACAGCCTGAGAACGTCACTAGCTCGGCCGTCTACTGTGAAACACAGGCGCTGATGCATCTTTGGCAGATGGACCACAAAATGTGGATCGCCGTCAACTACAAGAGGCAACAGAGAACATTAGTACAAAACTTGAATGCGTAGAGGTATTTAAATGGCGAAATGGCCAAATAATTAAAGCTGAGATGGATCCCAACCTGATGAGGAGAAGACCCTAACAGTGCCCAATCTGGATGGAGATTCTAAAAAATGTTCAAATAAAGGACAGTCCTCAATGCAAGCTGTGTTTCGACGTCAAACTAAAACGCTTATAAAGCGCAAACATCATACTTACCAAATGAACCTGTGTCAGCAGTATCATCCCCTGAAAAAATGCCAGAACATGTAAATAAGGTGTTATAGCAGCTGAAGAACAGAATAACCTCTGATCAAAACACTTAAGGCTTACAGGCATCATAGTTAAGGTCGTAGTCGTAGTCATAGGTAGCATCATAGTCTGGGAAACAGAAGATACAACGAATGAATATTCACTAGACACTGCCTCTCAACAGTGAATTTAACGGTGATACTCACCCTTCACAAGGTCAATATCTAACAGAGAGGAGATAGACAATGATTACTGATGATTCAGGATCAACACTGCACAGTATTTCACAGCGCAGTATACGAAATCTTTACATTGAATTAGTCTAAAAAGCTGATGAAAAATGATTCTTTGGTAAAACTCCCAGTAATCAAGTGACCCTGAGGAAGAACCACACAACCACAAAGATGATGTATATTAAATAACTCTACAGCCATAAAATGCTTGCTACATATTGATGCTTCAGTGTAAACAATCTAAAGCACTTTTATTGTAGTAGTTTAAAATACAGGGCAGTTTTACCTTTCCTCTGAATCTGAATGGAAGTAGAGACATCTAGAGGGGGATTTAAAAACATCTCATTAGATCAATATACCAAGTCTGCAACATGACTATTTAGTGTGTCAGGGCTCACGGAGGTTGTGACTACACGTTAGACATAACCTTACCCAGAAGCCCTGCTGCCTCCCATAGTCGTGGCCCATCTGTTACACCAGGCATGGGAGCGAAGGTTGCTGACACCAGGGTGGCGATGCTGATGTCTGCGTCAACACCAGCATTGGTGTTGTTGTCTTCCACAGCTGGTGGTGAGGACGGAGAGCTATGTGGAGAGGACAGCTCAGACGGAGACGTGGTGATTTTAGGCTGAGAAGCATCCGGGGCAGACGTGGCAGTGTTGTCTGACTCTATGGAGAGGGCTGTCCTCACCGTGCTGGGCTGTGGGGTAAGATGTCTCCCTGGCAAGGTGGAGGTGAGTGGAGGTGTGGTGGTGAATGTTGATGTTGAGGTTGTTCTCATGGTGTTTGGCTGGGGGGTGGAGACTTTTCCAGGTGCAGGGGGTGGTGCCGTCTTTAGAACGTTCAGCAGAGATGTGGATATCTTCCCAGCGGGAGGAGGAGTAGCACTCTTTGAATCATTTTGGGGAGGAATGTGCTTTTTGCTAGATAATGGCGCTGGAGCATTTTTGACGACGCTGGGATAAGAGGTTGTGGGTTTTTTCCTGGAGGGTGTTTTCGCTGTGGAAGTCGGTGATGAGCTTTTCTTCATTTGTGGTGAACTCGGAGGCGGCTGAGGTGCACTCGGTTTGGTTTTGTGAGGTCTGGAGTTAGGACCTGTGCTGTGCTTCTTTGCTGCAGCGTTAGCTAATATTTTGGTTGGAGCAGTGGTTGTTGTTGTTGTTGTTGTTGTCGTTGTGAGTGTAGTGGCTGTCGTGGTGGCTTTTGTAGTGGTTGGAGTTTGAGCAACCTCATCTGCGTCTGGCTTAACTACGACTAAAGAGGTGACCGGTGTAACAAAGTTGTACTTGAGGGAGAGATTTGTGGCCTTGTCTGTCAGCAACCTCTGTGTCGCAGGGTCAGTAGTGTTCAGTTTGGCCAGCAGCAGCTCTTTGATGGTGTAATACGCCCAGAGACGATGCACAAAGCTAGAAATGCCTTCTAAAACACCTGAACAGTTCGGTGACACTGCACTGTCATTTCCCTCTGCGTGTGAAATCCACACATCATTATCCAACTTGACACGTTGCTTTGAATCAGTGGCAGACAATGACACCTTAAAATCCTTGACCCCAGGCTTAACCCTCCCTGCCACAACCAACTCAGAGCCTTGGAAGTAGTTTGGGAACAGGGAGTGGGTGACATCAAACGCCTGATCGTCCAGGTAGGAAAGCTGAATGTCTGAAAGCAAAGGGCTGGCGACTTCATCGTAGAAGCCCTTCAGCTGCAAAGCTGCGTCTGCGTCCTCGTACACCATCCTAGCGACGCCTCGGTTATCCAAAGCCAGGCGTCTCAGGAGGAGAAAGTCTGCGTCATCTCCAAAGGCAAGACCAAAAAGGGAGGCTGCGCCTAAAGCCTGCTTGGCGTTACTGAGGATCGTGTCACCCGCTGTTACTCCAATAGTGGCTTCCCCATCTGTGAGGAATATTACGAGGGGGACACGGCGAGATGACTGATGGTTGGGAGAACCCGGGGAAGGAGGATTGATGAGCTGAGCAGCTGAAAGCAGAGCTGCGTTAATGTTGGTCCCTGAGAAAAACAAAATGAGGGTGTTAAAGGTGGTTAAAGGAGGAAGAAGACAGGACAAGAAGTTCATTTAAATCTAAATGTAAATGTGAAGACTGTGCTCCCAAACATGTCAAATGCTCAACCAGAGTGGAGAATACATTGGGCTGTGTGTATACTAACATTCCTAAAGCATAGAGTCTTTCTCTTCCCACATCTGTGTGATCACCTGCCACTGTTTCAAACCACAGCCTACCACCTGGCCAGGTCTTGACTGTTATTCAAAGGGGGCATTATACTGCTGTAAGATTGTTTCCAATGTACTGACTGGAGCCTGTTTCCCACTCAAGACCTAGAAGAATATGTATCAACTGTGCTGAGACCATTACATCAATAAATAGATCTGTGTTTTCCCTAAGAGGAAGCCATGGATGACTCAGGAAATTCAGACAGAGAGTGGTACAGTGTGGCTGGACAAAACCTCAAAAGCAAAAGTACAAGGAGAAGATCAACAAACCCGGCACGTGTGGGGCAGGGCGTCTATACCACATGATCGACTTCAGGGGCAGCAGAGACGGGAAACAATGCATCGTTGACTCCATCAACAGTCACCATCGTCCACAGTGCCCAAGCAGTCCACCAGTAGCTATGACCCCTATCATCTCAAAGTTCTTTGAAAGACTTGTTCTGGGGCACATGAAATCCATCCTCTCTCAAGCAATGACAGGACCTGGGTCTCAGCAAACATCTGTGTCTATGGATAAAGGCCTTTGAGAGAGACAATGAGACTTGGCGCCAGACCTTCCTGAGTCTGACCCTCAGCACAGGCGCACTACTCCTGCTCTCCACTCCCTCTACACACATGACTGCACACCCTAACACCCACAAACACAAGCAGATGATACAACAATAACGGCACTCATCTCAGATGACGACGAGACAGTCTAAATTAAAAACATGGTGTTTAGAAAGCAACCTGTCCCTAAACATCAAGAAGACAAAGAAGTTCATTGTGGACTTCAGAAGATGAGCACCTTCCACTCAGGATAGAAGATGAGGAGGTGGAGCAGTTATCCAGCTTTAAATTCCTGGGGAGCCACATCAGCAGCAACCTCAAGTGGACCATAAACACTGCTGCTAGGCTAAAACAGTCTGGCATGGAAACTGTTCAGCGGCAGACAGGGCGGCTCTCTCAGATTGTGGTTAAAAACGGCACAAATAAATCATCAGACTCCCTGTATCCCACCTGGAGGCCATCCATAGGTCACTGTCACAGCAGAGCCTGTAAGATTGAAGAGACAACACTCACCCTTTCCACTACCTGTTTACACTGCTGCCCTCTGGAAGACACTAACAGTCTCTGAAATGCTGCACCTTCAGACTAAAGAACAGTTTTATACCCTACAGTCAGACATGAACTGAACTGAAATGTTGTTGTGACTAATTCAAATTCTATTCCATTAATGATCAACTTACAGCCTTCAGCAATAATCCTCCTTACAAAGTCTTTGGCCTCTCGCACATTCTGCCGAGTGGCCCGAACTGTTCGTCCTTTCCTCCAAGTGTGGACCTTGTCTGAGAAGGTGATGATGTTGAAGTGGTCTCCCTCTCTGAGGTCTGCAAGGATGGTGGTCATGGCCTGTTTGGTCTACTGACAGAAGGGATTCCAGTTAGTGACAGAAAACCCTCCACAGTCCAGTTCCCGCACCTGTGAAGTCTTGTCACTTAATGTAAGCTCTAGCTGGGAGACAGGTTCACAAGCACATATTCTTCCACTCTACCTGCATTATCTTGGTGCCGATCATTGAACCACTGACATCAATGACAAATATCACATCCTTAGGAACCACAGGAAGCCCTCTGGGTGCAAAGTAATGCACAAAGTAGCCATCATACACCTGAGAAAGAGAAACATTTAAAAAAAGAAAGAAAGGATGGACAGTTTTGGACTGCAAAAAACCTAAAGAATAAATGAAAAGTGTTTCATAATTCAAATTGTGCTGATGCTGACCTGGACATCACCTATTAGGTCTCTGAGGTCCACATCGTACTGAATGATGAAGTCTGCATCAAGACCCTTGGAGGAGATGCTGTTCTGCTGCTGCAGAGAGGGACTGTAGCGGACTCGAGCACAGCAGGCATTCTGCTCAATATTAGTGGAGGCTGGAGCGTCTGTGTCACCTGTAGTAAAACAGTAAAAATCTAAATACTACTAAGTTTATTTGCCTTCTTCCTAAAGCAAAATCTGAATGAGCAAAATAATCCTTAGTGATAACCTTACAAATAAAATGTTTCAGACTCATTTCTAATGTTCTTTTGTGACTCTGACTATAATCATATCACACACAGTCACATCATTAATTGCATTCATGTTTACTGAAACGTTGAAGTGAAAGGCAGAAAAATGAATTGGTTGTTTTTTGTTCGCAAAGGTGTTTATTTTTATAATGTTTGTTGCATTTTTTTACTCTAAGTTTAAAATCGTATAACATTAAGCATTAAGATACTTTTATTTGACAAGAAGGTTTGATAACAGAATCATTGTAAATGTCTTGTTAACATACTGCACTGAAGTTTCTAGTTTTAGTATTTAATAAGGATTTCCCTCTTCCATTTGTCTTTGTCTGTTAAAGCTTCATCTCCATCTCTTCAAACCATTTTACCTTTTGCGGTGTTGGAGAGCAGTCTGGTCATCCTGAGGGGAAGGACTTTGATGAAGCTGATGCCCGTCCTCTCTGTTATATCTACATCTAATGTCAGGTTCGGCACGGCCTGTCCTGGCCTCAGACCAAGGCTGAGTTCATAGCGTCCTAGTCGCCGTGGTAACAGCTCTTCATAGGTGAGAGAGAAGGACACTCGAACTCCCGAGGGCACGCTCACTGCCACACGAAACTTCTCAATCTCCCTTTCCCTGAAAAATAATGCAGTGGCAGGATTTCAAATGAAACATGTGAAGGATATTTTTTCACATATTTTTTTCTGTGGTAATAAAAAAAAATAAATCCTGGGACTGACTTGGTAGCGACAAGTCCAGCAGTTTTCCCTTGCTTCTTAGCAGCGTCGTATATTTTCCTGGCGGCAGCTCTTTCCTTCACCTGGGCCACATACACCTTTCCGTTAGAGGTGCTGATGGGATAAAGGAAAGAGCAGGAAGAAATACTGAAGCTCTGTGCGACTCACAGAAGCCAGATTATATTTCAGTCACAGACACGCCTGGCCTGCGTCGGGCTGTTGGGCCTGATGACTTGTATTTCCACAGCTATCACAAAGCCGCTTCACAAACAGGCATCACGCTTGTTTACACTTAGACTCTGCACCATGTGACGAGGGGGTCATGAGGAGGTTGAGTGGAAAAGAGCAATTTCCTTTGAACAACAGTGCTAATGAAGAGAGACCTTGCATGCAAAACCATGATGCAGGGGATCACCGGTCCATGAAAACGGACACTCCAGAACGGCATCCAACTCAAACCGTTGCATGTCCCAAGACTTTGGTGACCACTGATGTCATGAGACGAGGTGCTAAATTGAGGTCAAGTCCTTTGAACAAATATATCCAGTGAGAAAGAAAACACCACGGGCTAAACCCAAACAAACCCACAGACCTGAAACTAGCTCTTGTTTGAGATGCAGCACAACGGCACAAGAGAGCATGTGTGGAAAATGGAGGCTCCTGTGTTTACGTGTGTGGATGGCTGAGGGAGTAAAGGAGTGCTGTGCATCGCTGACCTACTCACACAGAACACAGAGTTCTTAGTTTCACACACAGATATGCCAAAGAACTTCTTTTTTCTCTCCCTCTGAGTACTTGGTGATGCACAGGCGGGTGCAAATGTATGTGTACGCTTGTCATATAGAGTTGTGACAGATTATGGCTGTTCCTGGCTCAGCTATACTTGAGAAATCCATATCCACCTACTGTAGATGCAGGTTGGTGTATTTATGCAGCATATCTGAACTGGCAGGGTGCCTTTGTACACTGTGTGTGGGGGGGAGAGGGGGTCTAGGCAAACTCCTGGCATTTTTCTCGATTAAGTTTCCGACTTTCATTCACAAAGCCTGGTATTCATCTGCCCTCAGGTTCCCCCTACTCCTGATCTGCTTCCGCTTCCAATCCAGCTCCAGGGTTGCTGTTTGGCCTGAGATGTTGACTTGTTTGTTCTGTTTATATTTAGCATTTTAAAAGGATAGCAGTTCCTAACTCTTGTGAAGTTTTATTTCTGGAATTTAGAGTCAACACGAATATTAGTCCTAGCTTATTTCAGCCTCTCACCATGCAGCAGATAAATATTATTCCTACAGGCAAGATATAATATTAACCTACCTGTGTCAATATGCACACTGTCATTTAAATCAAATCTAAGATTAGAACAGAGATTAAACTAAACAAACGCTCAAGTGACAAATGAGAGAAAACATGGAGAGAAAAACGATTGCATTGACTTACATGGTGAAGTTGGAGATGAAGGCGGTGGAGGGCAGGTCCACCTCAAAGGCCGCTTCCTTGATGATAGGGAGCTGGTTCCACACCGAACTCTGGACTGTGGTGACAGCATACCGGGACACCACTGAACACCTGACATGGTACTCCGTCACCTTCAGCTAGTAACACAACAGAATGCATGTGTACAGCACGTAAGATCATCAGTTGAGGATTCTATAGAGAAAAGACTTGGTGGACTCGCCATCACCTCTGACTATAACAAATCAAACCTACCGTCCTATTCTGAGACAGAAAAACACAGGGTTATTAAATCATAAACCTCACCGATAATTGTTTCCCCCCTTTTTCCTCCATAGAAAGGTTGGCCTGTTATGGGTCAATGAAACACACATGACCATGAGACGAGGCGACGGGCAGGAGGAAGAGAGCCACATCAGACGTTCCAATTCCCTGGTATTAAGGAAGGCTGCGGTTTCAGCTACACAGACTGAATTACTGTATATTCTCAGGGAGTTGCTTCACAGTTTAATGTTGTAGCAAACAGAGGGGGGAACCACAGTGGAGCCACTGACGACACGAGAGGTGTGGATCGCTTAGTTCACCATGTACAATACAGGGGAAGACCATGAGTGTGGTCAAGGATTTAGTTCTATTGCTTTACCTCTTCTGTGTGATAAGAATTTGCATTATATCACACATTAGCTCATTTTGCACATAGACCATAATCAGGGGAACAGAAGGTAGGCTATATGGGACATGTGGCAGGAAAGGTGCTTTTACAGAAATACATTTTTAATTACACACACACACCCTTTCACAACACCTTTATATATTCTAGAATTAGTTTATTATTATGTTAATTATGTTAATAGCAATAAGCAATGCTACACTGCAATTTGCATTTATTTTTGATGAATTATACTATAAATTCAGATTCATCTCATTGTCTCAATAACGTTAGAATGAATCATCCTGCACTCCCTTAATTAGTCCCTTAATTCTTCTCGTACACTTAAGACCAGTAAACACTGAATAATTACACAGTAATGTGTGTGTGCTGCAATAATTCTATGAATAATTGGCATTTTACTGCATCTGCAGAAAACACAAACTTACCATTGGTTTTGATGATTTGCTTTGACGTTTTACTCTCTGTGGGGGAAAGAAACAAGGCAACAAGTCATCAAGTGCTTGGCTGAGTCTGTTAAATGTATGAATGGTACCGTTTAAAGAGACTGGTGGTACATTGTAAAGAAATTATGCTTGAAAATATCCTTTAAATCCAGTCAAAATGCCTCTTATTTTAGAAGCGATCTCCACAATCTTACTGTGCAAGGGTTGGGTCAAGATTCTGTGTCAAAGCCTAGTCTGAATCAAAGCCATTCATGAATGGAGGGGAAGTGGAACTGGAAATAAATGCTCTCACTGTACACAGGGCCAGTGAAGGTGCATGGCTTGGTCTCCAAATGTTAATTTTGCACACAAGTCACTGCTGTGTCAATACATTACCACATTTCCTGGTCATTTCTAGAAATTTAACACAAACAAATAGCAATAAGAGTGGAAACCCTTTATAGGCAAGCATATAAATCCTACACTTTACTCAAAAAAAAGGTATGTGAAAACTTGTGTCTGTGAGTCGTAAAAAGCAAGCAAGTTTTCCAAAGACTATGAATGGAGGAATGTCTGAGATACATCTTTTTGAAGTGAAATACATATCTCGGTCCTCTTACTACAGGGATGTGTTTGAAAAAGTAGCAAAATGTTAGGATAAAACTTCCTCACCTGTAGAAGAATCTTTTCTCCAAAGAGTGCCTCATAATCCTCTGATAATCCTTGGTGCACATACAAAGTGAAGAAAAGCAGCATGCACTGAAATGTGACGTTCATCGTGTCCATGCTTTTTTCAGGTTTAAGGCTCCAAACTGACGTTGAATTGCCTGCTGGACTGAAGCAGCTCGTACAGGAGGACGCTGTGTTCACGCTTCACATTTTACACACACTTTTTTTTCTCTCTCCAAGAGGCAGTCTCTCCCCTCCCTCACCTCATCATAGGTTAAACAGCTCCACTGCAGTGACAATTACACCAAAAATATGAGGTAAACAACCACAAGGCGACAAAAAAAAAGAAAAAAAAAAAGTTGACTGAAAAAGTTGTGCGAGTTCCACACGCAGCCCTCGGCTTGTGTCAATGCATACCACACAGGAAATTTCACAGACTGTTGCCACTGAGGGTTCATGTGAAATGAGGGATTATTAACCCCTGCTTGACTCTTTGAGGAGAGTACCCCACTACCTAAGCACCTCCTCCCTAAACTCTATCCAGTCTTTCCCATTAAATTGCTGCCAAATGGGATTTTCTATTTCCCCTCAAGCGATCTTCCATCAAGGCCAATTATTGACTGAGAGGAGTTTTGGGGAAGCACGTGTTGTTAAGAAAACAGCAACTTAAACTTGACATTGTGGGAATCACAGGGTACCTCAATACGATATACAACACATGGTCCACGGTACCAATAATATCACGATACAACGATTCTGTGATAATCAATCACGACACATCACAAGATCTGTCTGACTAAAGAAAACAAAACATCCGTGAAAAGTTAAAGGTGCAGGATTTCTCTATTTATTCACAACATAGAGAACAAAGTGCATAAAGTCTATGTATTGAACGCCACCATTATCCCACTGTAAACTCCCACACATGCTCATTCACTTGCACAGCGCCGCCGTGAGAAGAAATCGTAGCGACGCCAGGCACGTGAAACTGGCAGGGACAGTTTACTTTAGAGCACCTTCATTTGTGCATCGATATTTGCCCTGGCGTATCGATTATCGCATTGCACAAGGAAGGACGGCGATATATGACCAAATCGATATTTTGAGCCACCCGTTCTTGACATATTAAGTGGATAGGTTTCCGTGCACCAACAGTGCAGTCAAGAGTCAAGTTTACAAACGCTCAACAAAAGATTTGTTTGTTTGGGTGCTGTCCATGGTCCTGATACTTTCACCAATAATTTGATCAGTGGTTCCGAAATGGGAGTCCGGGGTCCATGCCACTCTACCAGGGGGTCCGTAAAAAGCTTTTAGAGTCATCCATTTTGACATATAGGATGATTTTTTTTTAAAATAAATAAATACCAGTACAGTACAAGAAACAATTAATGACTTTTCATTTTGAAATCTGAATGTTTCACTTGCTCGGTAATTAATACCGAGCAATAGACAGATCGACTAAATTAATCGGCATTTTGATAAACGGTGATTCAGTTCTTTATAAATTAAAAACACATTATGTGATTTTAGGTCTTTGCTCCTCTATGACAGTAAAGTATGAATATTTTTATTTTGGGGACATAACAAGACATTTGAGGACCCACTGACCAAATTAAGTCAGATTACAGTTTATCTTCAAATTATTTAAAGGGAAGTACATAAGGGGGGCGCCAGAATATTCTTTTTAATATGTAGGGTTCCTTGGCTGGAACTCAATCAGAGCCTCCGAATCAGATGATGAACAACAAACAAGTGTTATGTGTGCAAAAGCTACTTTATGTGCAATAATCCCTTTTACTCTCCTCTTTAGTCTCAGGACACAGTGCAACCGTTTTTCTTGTAAACAATGTAACACTTTAAATATATGGAGAAATGTAAACTCTGTAATAAGATAAAATATACAGAGATTTTAAGAAGAACCTCTGTCTACATCATTTTCAGTCACCATGTCTGCGTGTTCTTGTTTTTGTTACCTATTTAGGACCGTTTACAGGCATAAACATGGACCTTATCAGGACCTGTCGTCCCAATGGAGATCAAAACCTGGTCCTAATACAACAGAACCTAATTTCTGAGGAAGTGGTTGGGGCTCACATTTGAATTGTAGTTAGGGTTAAGATCAGGTCTTAGCTGGTTATGGTTAAGGTTAGTGATGGCAATTTGTTTAGACTGTCCAAATTCAATGAAAGTCAATGCAGAGTTCTTAGAAGAATGGCTGCACAAACCTGTGTGTGTGTGTGTGTGTGTGTGTGTGTGTGTGTGTGTGTAACGCTGGAGTTTCTCTCTATTATTTTGTAAAGCAAATGAAAAGTTTTATGTAAATTTAGTCCTCTTCTGATTTATATGTGATCCGGGACAGTCTGCAGGGCTTCATCCTGATTTCTGTTGACGCTGACGTTCTACAGTGGCACAGACAAAAAAAATAGTGACTATGCATGCATTCATAATAATAATAACAATAATAATAATAATAATAATAATAATGATAATCCTCATTTATGAAACCCACATTTGCAAAGTACTTCACAATAACAAAACAACAACCCAACAAGACACACACACAAAATAATCAACTCAGTCAATAAAATGTTAGAAAATAGAAAAACAAACAAATGTTACCAACATTAAGTAAAATAAGGAAGGACAAAAGATAAAGGTAAGCTTTAAGAAGAGATTTATAAGAGGATAATTATGTTGCTCATTTGATTTTTCTTTTTTGTCAATGCATTCAATTCAAATGTAATAAAAAGTGTAAAAGCTAAAAGCCACAATGTTGTCTCATCTCTTTGTTGTTGTTTAATCTTGTTAAAATTCTGGCAGCTGAGTTCTGTATCATCTGAGGCTGGTGAATAGATGCTTGTTACAATAGTCAAGGCAAGAGGAATTTAAAGCATTGAAATTGACTTTGAAGGACTTATCTTGGTATTTTATTTTGAAGACAATACAAGACTGCACATTGTGCACAAGGTTCATGGTGTGCAGTTCAAAGGTTAAACCTACAAAAAAGGTTCTTTCAAAAAAGTTTTTCACATCATTTAATGTCGTCATGCAAAGCAACATTAGTGGCTCCGACAGGTTTGAAGATCAGCTTTTTATCCTCACAGCAATGAAAAGGAAAGAATATATTTTGAACACCAATAACTATTGCTTGAAAACATTCCTAGTTATTACTCATGTCCACATTATGTATTGTGGATACTTAAAAAAGCACTAAAAGAAGCCCAATAGTGTGTGTTTTTTCTGGTTGTCTTTTAATGGGAGTTTGATTTAATCGTGTCTTTTTTATTGTGAAGTAAATAAATAAACTTATTTGAGCCACACTGAGCAAAAAACCTTAATAGGACATTATAATCCCTGACAAAGCTGCAGGGTTATGTAATGCACAAAAGTTTGCAAATGTACGTGTTGATTCACGTTACCTATTTCGACATCTGCTTCCTGTCTTTTCTGATGACCTGTCATCTCATTCATAACCCTCATTATACAATGAATTATGGGTACAACTTCCAGCAGGTCCTGTGGCTGAAGGAGAACTGGCATTTTCCCTGAAGTTTAACATGTGGGAACATCACCTGTTACACCTCAAAAGGGATGATGATTATACCCCAGCTTTCTTTTACATTTTGCAGTATGAAAGTCAGTTTAACACCAATTCTGATTAGGATACAAGATATAATCGGGTTTTCTGTTAAATTTTACTGATTTCGAGTCAAAATAAGATTAGATTTAATTGCTAGACTGCTTTATTGAGTAGAAATATCACATTAGGACAACGTTATACAACATTGTCTGTTTCCCAAATAATAATAAATGTAAAGGATTATTTTAGTGTACCTTTCAAACTGTGTATTGTGGGATGGGAGGACGAGATGGCTTCAGCTACCGTACACCAACATATTTAGCCACATTCTTAACGCTATTGCTAGCTCCGGGGTGTGTCAGTATTCACACAGCAATAAGGTCAGTTACGTCAAGAGGTGGGACACAATTTATTTATTTAAAGGTAGACGTTGAGCTATGTGAGAGCCTTAGAGTCCCATATTACCGTGTTTAGGTTTCAGTTACATCGGGTGATATACAAACTGCAGGATGCTTATTCCTGTATTGCAGGAATCCTGCAGCCACACAGTTAACTGCCACTGGAAAGAACTAGCTCACTGCTGCTCCGGAAGTTCCACCCATAATCATTTCTGCAGTAGCGCACCCAGAGATAAGATGGACAGGGAGAGAAGCTACTTTAACTTCTCATTACAAAGTATCTTCAATGACAATTGGACAGGGTACTCGTGTAAACTTACCACTGGCCTCTCTCTGTGTGTGTTGACTGCTTCAATATTCAGGAAAAATGGCTCAACTTTACACCCTGCAGTGAAGAGAAAGGCACACGCTTAAGGGAATAGTTTACAGGGTTTGGAGCAGTAACACACCATATATGACGCGTCGCAAACCCACCGTAGGCGACTGGTGTAAGTTTGAGCGTCGTGTGAAGGGGGCATCTTAGATAAGGCAGCTCATCTTAAGTGGAAAGAAGAGTTGAGAGTGTTCAGTGAATTAAAACGATTCGCTGCTGTGCCACAGTGTTAGGTAGAAGGAGAGGGTGGTTCTCTGTACCTCCAGGTTTGTCAAGGAAGTAGGCCAACAGACAGCGCATTATCGCCTGGTGGCAGATGACCAGAACATTCTCCTGTCGCTCGAGCTCCATGATAACTGGCTCTAGACGATGGACCATGTCCTCATATGACTGGTGAGGAGACAAAATAATGGAGGATTCATTCAGAGTTATTCATTAATTCGCTGATTATGTTAAAGTGCTGATGCTGCTCAAATCCACAAACATGCCCCCAAATAACCCTCCTTTGTGGTTTGCATGACTTTAGACCGAGAGCTTTTTTCTTGGAAGCTCAGTGTTTGAGAGTTCTGAAGTTTTTCTTTTAGTTAATTTTTATTTCCCCTCTATCATTATGTTTGGCCTTTTCTCCATTATGTGTCCGTGTTGTTATTATTTAACTATTTGAATATAAAACAAACACAGTTTCGCGTGTCGCAAACCACGAGGAAATGTCAAACTATGGCGTTAATCTGCAGACCTACTAACTGGTCAACAGATCAGACTTGGTGTGATGTGTGTTTAACTGTGTGAGAGTGAACCGTGCGTTGTCATAGCGCGATGCTCACCTCACCCTTAGGGTAACGATAGCGATATTTGTCTTGGTCTCTCAGAGCAAACTCTGATGGGAAATCCCTCTGAATCTCTTCATAGGTAAGCTCCTCACAAACACCCTAAGTGAGAAAAAGTCACTCTGCATCATATCGTTTAGGGCATAAAGATTTTTGTTTGTGTCTTTAGATGTGGGACTATTTCTTGAACTCACAGCGTCTATCTCATTGAGGGCCTTCCACTGTTCATACTGGACTCCCAGAGCCTCTGCAGTCTGAATGGTCCTCTTCATGTGGCTTGTCCACACCTTCAGGTCCTTAATATTCTGACTCTTGATGAAGGTTGCCAAGGCATTAGCATACTGGAGAGGATGAGATGGATGGACAGATGTAATTTTGTATTTATTTTATTGATTTTCCTGATTATTTAGAATTGTGGTGTGTAACCTTCTGTCCTCTGTCTCACCTTCTGTCCTCTAGGGGAGAGGCCAGAATCTCCACCAATGCGCCCCAAAAGGTTGAGTTCACTCTCTCCATGGCGGGTCAGATAGATTGATCTTGGTGTGACATGGATGTTCATGAGGTAGTAGACTATCCTGCTCTGAATGTGGTCCTGGACCTGGTTCACCAGGTATCTGCTGCCCACGTCAAATATCTTGATGTAGGATAGCTTTCTGTTCAAAGCATTGGGGAAAACAAAACAATATTGGTCAGAAATTTTAAAGGGAAAAACTGTAATATACTAACAATACTATGTGTCACTACCTGTCCTTGTCATCATCAATAGACGTGTAACTGGCTCTGTAACACTCAATACGCTGGACAAAGTCTTCCATCGCTTCTTCTATATCACGATCCACATAATCTGGACTCCCAAACTTTACTTGCTGCAAAAAGGAAGTTTTCAGGTTTAACTGAGTATATCCTACATCTCATCATCTGTAAAGGCTGACATAAACAAAACATCCCTTACGGACAGTGTGGAGATATGAAGTTGCACGTCACCTTGATATTCTCTGCAATGATCTCTGGGTCCTCACATATTGATTCCACAAAGAACACCTGTGTAAAACATTGAGTCGAAGGTTTTGTGAAATGTTTTCATTGTGATCAACTCATTTTCTTTCTCTAACAGTAGATTGATCATATGGGAAATGCAGTAAACCACACAAGAGCAAGTTGACTGATCAAAACTGTTATGTATGAAGACGCAAGCATAGCTTAGCTTAGTATAAAATTGCTAAACTGCCTATTTTTAAATTAAAATAATCCAAGGCATAGAAAAATTACTTTTTTTCTCCATCTGCAACATTTGTAGAGAATAAAATATGCTGGTGGATTTGTATAACTTTAAATTGACTTTAAATGGAGAGTGAAGTTTTAATCTTCTTACAGTCCTTTGCTAGGCTAATTGAAGCTGGCTACAAGGGGACATTCTAAAACACGTAACAAAAAAGCTTAACGTAGCTTAATGTCCGAAAACGGAGATCAATCACCACCAGATTTCACATGAATATCCCTAGTCGCGTTCACTTTCACCTCTCCATAAATCAAAACGATAACCCCAACATTATGAATGATGTCTGCGTTAAGCTTTTTCCTCTCCACAGGCGCTCATTACAGAGAAAAGCGTAGCTTAGCGTAGCTTAATGACAAAGATACACAGATACTAAACGTAGACAGCATCCACAATGTTGGGGCTTCGGCTTTGATTGAAAGAGTTGAAAGTGGACACGACTAGAGATATCCATGAGAAATTTGGTTATCATTGATCGCTGTTTTCAGACATTAAGCTACGTTTTCATGTCGCGTTAAGCGTTTTAGAATATCCCGCTATAAGCTGCTGAGACATATTGAATGGACAGACATGGCAGTGCCGCAGTGGTATCACTCTAGACGAATAATATGTCCCAGAATGATTCCTTTGAGCTGTCAATTCTACACCTGTACTTGCCTTGTAGCCCTTCTCCTTAGCAAAATTCAAAATGATTGCCCTCCTCTCGCAGGTGGTGTTGGTAGCATCAAATACCTTCAAAGGACAGAACACAGGTGTACTCAGTACTAAATCATATATACATTTAGAAATATCAACATTTAGAGATAAATTACATTTAGTCTATTCAACAATGATGTTGGATACAACATACACTATAGTGTCATGGAAGTGCTACATTTTACATGTACAAAAAAAGCTCTTATAAACCGTAATTCACATTACAATTACGAACAACTCCCCCCTGCATGATCACATGTAAATTAATAACATAGATTGCATGCCTCTTGTCTAATATGAAGTTGTAATAGAATAGAATAGAATAGAATATCACTTTATTATTAATCACTCCTGTTACAGCAGCAGAATAATAGCGCAAAATGCACTTCTATTCCGATATGGACTGTTTCATCAGAACCTCCCTGTCTGATATCCCTGTCTACATCTTTGAAACTCCCCAAAGCTGATTTGCAACACAGGCTTAGAAGGACAACTTTCTCTTACTCACTGCAACTTGTCCTTGTTCCTTTGTGAAGTATGCAGTGACGTCTTTGAGGGCAGCTGCTGCACAGGCCCTGAAAGAGAAGGTGCAGTCATGAAAACAAAAAAAACTGAAAATGAAAAAATGCCACATGTTAATGATTCTTCTTACTTGCGGATGTTCATGGCCTCTTCATTGTCCTGTTTGAAGAACTCAAAGTTCTTATAAATCTTTACAGCCTCCCTTCGGTACTGGCCAACGTTAAACACTGGCAGATTTAAAGGGTATATCACTTTATTGTAAGAAAATTAATTCTACTGTATCTAATATTTCGTTTATTTTGATTTGATGCAATTATTAGAAACTGACTTTTTGTAGGAACTCCAATCCAGTTCAGGTAGCGGGTGAGCTTCTTGGAAATGTAAGTCTTCCCTCTGGCTGGCAGTCCCACCATCACAATCATTGTAGGTGAGTTACAGAACTGAGGCACTGAGGCTGAAACAGAGACACGCACAAATTAAAAGTAATGACAATAAAGTGTTTTGCCACTTGAAAGAACTAGTTTACTGCTGTTCTAGACGTTCCACTCATAATCATTTCTCCAGAAGTGGAATAGAGAGGACAGGGAGAGAAGCTACTTTAACTCAACTAACAAATAACTGCCAAATTACAGTTATTTTTCATACTATTTCATGTGCTTTTTTTGCTTCTACAAATGTAAGGATCATTCCCTGCTTAAACATATCTAAACACACTTCTAAACACATTAACATGTGTCAAACATTATGTCATGGTTGTTTCAGGCAGACACAAAGATTATTTTTCCCTTCAGTTGTAACCCCCAAAATACCTGTGTGTGTGTGTGTGTGTGTGTGTGTGTGTGTGTGTGTGTGTGTGTGTGTGTGACTACAGGGAGAAGAAGTCAGTGCTGAATTGAGAGCCAACTTTGACCTGGTTTGGTCCAACTTAGTGGTCATGTCATGTCTGACCCCTCTGTACCTGCTGCCCGCCTTTCCACGACAGGACAGAGTTCAGTCCTGAAGCAGCAGGGGGAGAGGAGTTCAAGGGTCAGTAAAAAAAAAGACGCCTATGACTGATGCAAACCATCTGGGGATACGGAGTAAAAGTAAAAAAAAAAACAGAACAGAAGGCAAATAAAAAGGAAAACATTATTGGGGAAACAATGACTCCTGAATGAGAACTAAACATGTGACATATTGTCATCCTCTCCTATTTAAGTCCTATCTGACAGTTTTACTGCACTTACATCCCCTCCTGCGGTTCAGGTTGCAGCCCATCCAAGGCACCCAGATCTTGAGCAGCGGAGTCTGTGTGAGTTCTTTCTGCTCTGACCCATCAGCGGTGAGAGCCATGAGGCCTCTTAGCAGGCTCTGCGATCTGTGAGCATGTGTTTGCTTCACAGAACATTATATGCTGCAGGTCAGCTGACTGCCTGCTGCTAAGGAGAAGCACTTGGTAAGCACGAGGGGGAGGACCTGAGGCCTTGCTCTTTTGTTTTCTACTCTGTCTATTCATGATGTAAAAAAGGCCAGAGAGCAAAGCCCAGGCTGTGGTGTCAGATTGCAGGGGAGCATCCACATCCATCTGTCCTAGTGAAACACCTGGTTTCTCAGTTAGAGAGAGTCATAATGTGAAAAGGAAACATGTCATGAACTCCGATGAGGGCACAAGCTGCTTGTTTTTCAGTGTAAAACAGAGATTCTGCTTCATTGCCACTAGAGGGCAGTTTAAGATATTAGTTATGTCAAGTAATTAATGTTCAAGGACACCAATTTCCAACTTTCCTTTTTTGTCACCCACAAGACATTGCTGCATCATACAAATCCAGTGACATCTGATAAAAAAGGGATAATAAGATGGAGGTGGTGAAGCAATATTACAAATATTCCACTGCTGTAAAACACCAAAGATGAATTATTTCAACAGATAGGGCTGATAAAAATTCTTAAATACTATTACCTGATGCTTTACTATAAAACTGAAAATAAGATGCAGTACCTGCAGTACCTGCACAGCCCATGAGGGGGCATGAGCCACACTTGAGGAATATCATAATAACTGGTGTAAGAAAATGTCAATGTTGACATCCAATCCAAAAATAATGCTGCAATTCATTAAAAGCTGTTCATAAGCTCCTCACATGAGATGTGAGCACCCTCTGTGGGTGGAAAGTGAATGGAAATCCCCTGAATAAATGTTATTATTAAATTGGTGGTTGAGTGGATATTAGTTGATGCACTATTGTATTAAAATGTGTAATAAAAATAACATCAAAATACACTGAAAATATAAAAAATACATGCAAAATGAATATTTCAGAATAACAAATAATGCAATTATTATTATTATCTGTAATAACTAAATGTGCTGTATTGTGCAAGACAGATCTCTTTTTTTCTCTTGATGTGAGAATAGTATCAGACTTGCCAGTGAATTCCTAGAAAAAGACTAATTCCCCAAATGTCAAATCTTTCCTTGAAGAAAATGTTCTTGGTTTCCTTCCACAAGTAAATATAATTTATTTTGAACTCAAGTTACTTCCAGATACACATCAACTCTCCAAGAACACAAGCAAATAGCCTCAAATAGCAATTGTTGTCAACAACATACAAATGAAAATCTGCTGTAACTTTCACAGAAAACGAAATCTTAGTTTCAAATCTCTTTAACCTTATTTTCACTCATTCCATTAATCCCCAATGGGAATATTCTAGTTTTCTCTTGGGCAGTGATTAACAGGGTGCTGATAAAACAGTAATGAGCAGTTTTTCCTGTTTTTGGAGTAAGTTCAAACACTGTGAGATAAGACGACGACTCTGTTTGTGGACATTTGCTCAGGCAGGAGTTATGCATGTCCTCCCAAACAGACTTGTGTGTGCTGAGTTTTTACTGCTCCATTCTTGTCAATACTGTGTAAATACACACATGGCCGTGAGTATAATCGGTGCAATGAGCACATTGCACCGATTATTACACAGCAGACAGGTTCTCAGAGGCAACTCTCTTGTTTGCAGTTTGCAGTTTGTAGCATCAGTCTGCGCTCTCTGTGTTATTTGGATCCTGTGTGCCCCTGTTGCACACAGGAAGTGATGACGATAGATACAGTAGAGCATTGTATTGAGCAACAGCAACATCTGTACTGAAAAAGTGAGCTGGTTGCAAACAGGTTGGAGTATGGCTGAACACTCAAAGAAGGACCCACAAAAAAAGTTTCAGTAGTGAATTCTACTGCTCCAAACACAGTCAGGACTGATACCTTTGCCTATTTGACAAATTACAAATAATGTCAGATCATTTTTCTTCACAACAACAAAACAGAGGCAGAATAAGACTTGATAATAGACAAGAGAGGCAATGACAACAAGCAAACCAAGTTTTACTCTCTGAACTCTAATTTCCTATATTGCTCTTTGCGCTGAGGTTACCTGACTTCTGCACATAGTACAGTGTTATATGACACCAAATGTACTCTCCTCATTTTGAATATACAGTATACAGTCTATGGTCTGTAGTTCTCACCTGCACTGTCACGACTGCAGAGCTTCATATGTTCCAGATGGGGAAG